>NC_053025.1:148437748-148737748 GCF_003073215.2 Triticum urartu
GGTTAGGGTTTGGGCATAACGTAATCTCGGTGAGACCGATTACACAAAATCGGTGAGACCGAATTTGGTAATTAGCTAACCAGAGAGTTGGTCAGGCAAACTCGGTGGGACCGATTTGCTCTTTCGGTGAGACCGAAAAGTTACAAAAGGGAAACAGAGAGTTTGCAATCCCATCTCGGTGAGACCGAGATCCCTATCGGTAGAACCGAATTGCTAGGGTTTGGCAGTGGCTTATGAAAAGTGAAACTCGGTGGCGCCGGATAGAAAGAATCGGTAGGACCGAGTTTGGCTTAGGGTTTAGGTCATATGTGGATATGGGAAAGTAGTTGAGGGTTTTGGAGCATATCACTAAGCACATGAAGCAAGAGGCTCATTAAGCAACACCTCATCCCTCCTTGATAGTATTGGCTTTTCCTAAAGACTCAATGTGATCTTGGATCACTAAAATATAAAATGAAGAGTCTTGAGATTTTGAGCTTGAGCCAATCCTTTGTCCTTAGCATTTTGAGGGTTCCACTTTCACATCCATGCCATGCCAATCATTGAGCTTTCCTGAAATAATCATCTTGGAATAGCATTAGCTCAATGAGCTATATGTTGTTATGAATTACCAAAACCACCTAGGGATAGTTGCACTTTCAATCTCCCCCTTTTTGGTAATTGATGACAACATATAGATCAAAGCTTCGACAAATGATAATAAGCATGAAATATATCGTCGCTTTGAGAAGTATGTGATAAGTGTAAGACAGAGGAAGGAGACAAACACAGAGCCCAACGCTAGGCATAGAATCTTCGTAGATGGGCTGCGTTCCATGGGTTCGGCTCGAGTCGGTTATCCGATGCATCTCGCAGGCGGTACGCTCCACCAGTCAGGACTTGGTCAATTATGAAGGGACCTTCCCACTTGGGCTTAAGTTTGTCCTTTTTCTTGTTCGGCAGGCGTAGAACTAATTCGCCAACATTGTAATTTTTGGCCCGTACTTCTCTGCTTTGGTATCTTCGAGCCTGCTGTTGATAGAATGCGGAACGGGCTTTTGCCACATCACGCTCCTCCTCCAATGCGTCCAAACTGTCCTGCCGATCGAGCTCGGCTTCTCTTTCTTCATACATGCGCACTCGAGGTGAGTCATGAATTATGTCGCAAGGCAAAACTGCCTCTGCGCCGTACACCATAAAGAATGGTGTGTATCCGGTGGTGCGATTCGGCGTGGTCCGCAGCCCCCAGAGTACGGAGTCGAGCTCCTCTACCTAGTGCGTGTTAGATTCCTTTAGGGACCGCACTAATCTGGGTTTGATGCCGCTCATGATAAGACCATTTGCACGTTCGACCTGGCCGTTAGTTTGTGGGTGATAGACGGAAGCATAATCAAGCTTGATGCCCATGTTTTTGCACCAGAGTTTTACCTCGTCGGCCGTAAAGCTCGTGCCGTTATCAGTGATGATGCTGTGGGGGATGCTATAACGGTGTACAACCCCGGATATAAAGTCTATCACCGGTCCGGATTCGGCCGTCTTAACAGGCTTGGCTTCTATCCATTTGGTGAACTTAACCACCATGACCAGTAAGTAGTTTTGCTTGTGGGTTCCGCCTTTAAGGGGTCCAACCATGTCAAGCCCCCAGACCGCAAAGGGCCAAGTGATGGGGATAGTTTGGAGGGCGGTGGGTGGCATATGGCTTTGGTTTGCAAAGAGCTGGCAACCGACACATCGTTGGACTAAGTCCTGGGCGTCTAGGCCGAATGGTAACAGGAGGCAAGGGACACGAAGTTTTACCCAGGTTCGGGCCCTCTTGATGGAGGTAAAACCCTACGTCCTGCTTTATTAATATTGATGATATGGGTAGTACAAGAGTAGATCTACCACGAGATCGGAGAGGCTAAACCCTAGAAGCTAGCCTATGGTATGATTGTTGTGTCCTACGGACTAAAACCCTCCGGTTTATATAGACACCGGAGAGGGTTAGGGTTACATAGAGTCGGTTACAATGGTAGGAGATCTACATATCCGTATCGCCAAGCTTGCCTTCCACGCCAAGGAAACTCCCTTCCGGACACGGGACGAAGTCTTCAATCTTGTATCTTCATAGTCCAGGAGTCCGGCTGAAGGTATAGTCCGGCTATCCGAACACCCCCTAATCCAGGACTCCCTCAGTGGCATTGCTTGTTTACCAGACACAGTAAATCAACAGCAGCTAAAGAGTTGGTTTAAGGGCATGGGACCATGGGGACAGGAAGCCAGGACACTCAGCAGCGTAAAGGAGCAACTTACTTATCATACTGGGGAAAACAGCAGGAGTGCCATTGTACTATGTGAGGGCAGCAAATCTAATCCTGGAGACCTTTTACTATGTGAGGGCAGCAAATCTAATCCTAGAGACCTTTTACTATGTGAGGGCAGCAAATCTAATCCTGAGACCTTTTACTATGTGAGGGCAGCAAATCTAATCCTGGAGACCTTTTACTATGTGATGGCAGCAAATCTAATCCTGGACATACTCTGTTGACTTGTCCACCGGCCGCCACTTTCTATCCTTTTTTCAACCAATAATAGATCTGTTCCTTATCCAGTTTGTACTGCATTTTCCCATTATTTCCCTTTTCAACCAAGAGACCGGTTGGGTATCCGGTCTCTACTACTTTCACCATATTATTTCCTCTTTGAATCAAGTCCTAGATTCATGCTACAACTTTCCCCCCTTTCTTCGTTGTTTGAACAAAGCCCTAGATTCGAATGCATGAAGTAGCTTTACCTCTAATAATACTAAAAATTTAGGTGGCTTTGGAAGAGCTGATGGGAGTAGAAAAAGATGCACATGCAGACACGTGGGGAGCTGGGGCAGTAGAGCAAGGCCGCTTTTGAAGAACTTATACCTGAGGGTTGCCGGGATGTCAGCGGCGGCAGGTCGGATCTGCGGACAATACGGCAGGGAGGAAGAAGGGTCGGAGGACCTCCCGAGCCGACCATGTGTCAGAGAGAACGGCACGGGCAGAGGATCGGGCCCCTCCAGCAGCTGTGGGTTTCCTCCCTCGGCGGCGATGACCGCGTGAACGATGCACCTTTTAGTCCTCTACACACACTGGCCGATGGGATCCGACCGGATCTGTGACCAGCGGTGAGCAGAGAGAAAATGTCGCTACCGCTGTCTTGTTTATATCTGGAGAGGATGAGAGAATGAAGAGAGCAACCCTAGTAAAGCAAGCGCTCAGGCCCCTGCGTCCATATATAGTGGAGTGATTATCTTTTTTCTCTCCACAACAAGCGTTTCAATTTGTGTACGTGGCATTAAAGAAAAGAAACTCTCTATTTAAGGTGACTAATGTACGACTCCTACTTACTACTAGTAGTACTACAGTATTGTTCACTTGTGCTCCCCGCCCCTCCATTCATTGAACAACCCCACGGGTGAATAAACATACAGTAAGTACTGTATTTATATAGAACGAACAAGCTTGAACTGTTTTCGCGTAGTTAAAAGTTGAGGGCGGAGCTTTTCCCGGGCAGTATGCGCGGCAGTTTTCGGGTAGGGCCAGAAGACTATTTTAATTTTTTAAAAACTTCGAGAGGGCCACATAGCATGGAGCCGACCCCAACGATTTTAAGCTTACAGGCACGGTACATGCTATCCTAGACTACTATACACATGAAACTGCCACACGAGCGTCCGGGCTGCGCTTGGCTCTTCGCCTCTTCGGGAAGTCGAACAATGATGGAATACTACTGCACTGGAGGAGTACTACAGTACGCTTCTGGCCATCTGACACCGATTGAACTGCTGCATGTCCACCGCGTGCGGCAGGGAGAGCATGTAGCGAAAGCTTCTCCTAGTCTTGCCAGCCACCACGCTCATGGGCGAGGGAGGGACGCTCCTGCCTTTGCGTGTATGACAGGTGCCCCCTACAGATGTGTGGCCAACCTATCATACAGCCAAAGGCATGTGCAGTTAAGTCCGCGAGGGAGAGGATAATCAAACTTCTCATTGATGTACGAGTTGACGGGACACATCAAAGCACTGCACTCGATATATTTCAATAATTTGCGTGTGTGACTCCCAGATGCAGAGGCTGGGGGTCATCATCCTCCTTTTCGAGAAAAAATAGACGCGTGTGTGAGAGGACGAGTGCGTGTGTGCACCTCTTCTCTTCATGTATAATGTACTACTAAACTCAGAGTACAAGTTTTTGTGGGTGGCACGATGGTGCGTGCGAGAAGTCCCGAGAGATAGGTTTAATGCATTAATTGCAATGCATGCATGCATAAAGTACATGCATTGGTCAATTTTCTCTTAATACTTGCATGCAATGATTTAATGCACCTTGGAATCTGAACATGTGTTGGGGACAACCAAATTGAGCCTTATAAAATGGAAAAACTAAAATTTTGAGATAAGCCCTATAAAACCGGAAAGGAGGGAGTAGAAAAAGAAGTGCTCCATCCGGGAATAGTGCCGCACTTCAAAACTAGAACTGTCAATAAATTTTGAGCTCGCGTCTCGTCACATTCCAAATTACTCCACGCTATATTGAATTGCAAACCTGTTCACACCGATCACAACCTAAACGGTTTCCCACTTAGGAGCGTATTAGTACTCGGTTATAAATACTAGTATGCCAAGATGAATGCACATTCCTCCTCAACTCCCCATCCACAAAAACAAACAAGTCATTCAGCATCCTTCCCTTGCGTCTACCATGGCCAGCATGAGTTCTGGGTCGAGAGATTGCCACCAGGGAGAGGCGAGCATGGAAGCGGAAGCACGAGAGATGTCCCGCCTCGCGCGAGAGCAGCCGACATGTCCCGCCGCGCGGAAGTAGCAGCACAGAGGTCCCGTCGTGCCGCTGAAGCAGCATGGAGGTCCCGCCGCGCCGTCGATGCAGCAGACTGGTCCGGCCGTGCCGCGGAAGCAGCAGAGATGTCCCGCCATACCACGAATGCAGTAGAGATGTCCCGCCGCACCGCGGCGGCCTGGGAAAATTTCTCGTGGGCACGCGACGACTGTTACAGGCGCATGCATGCGATCGTCCATAGCTAGACGGATCAGATCTCCCGCTCGGCGAGGTTGCAGGACGACATGGTAGCCTCGTTTGAACAGGCTACCGGCGTCATCCGGCAACTAAGGGAGGGCAATGAGAGGCTCTGGGCCGAGCGCGACCTGCTGAGGGAGAAGATCGTCCGAAGTGCTGACCTGCAGGAGGAGACTAGTGCCTTGTTGAAGAAACTTATGGACGAGAATGACATGCTCCGCAACGAGCGCCAAAGGCTGGTGGAGGAATCCGTGGATGTTCTCAAGCAGCGTCTTGAGGACACGAAAGAGCTCATTGCCGCTCGCCGCGGAGACTAGTTTCCTGGTTTCTTTTGATGTAATAATCGGTTTAGGATGTGGATTGTGTCATCGGTTGTGAAATGTTGGGTTCTAGCGCGGATGTTTGGCCTTTGTTGGCCTCTTGGGATGTTGTGATTTCAATCTGGTAGCTTTTAGTCCTTCGTGTTAGGCTGGAGTTGTGCTGAACTTCTTGTGAATTGTGGTGGTTTTCAGTAATGAAAATCGGAAGGGGCAAGCCCTTCTTTGATCAAAAAAAATTTAATTGTCCTTATATATTCATTAGTCTTGCTATAAGTCGCAGTAGATGCTATATAGGTCCGTCGGATCTTGAGCTTTCAGATTTTCTTTTTTCTCTCTTAAATCTCAGTCGAGTAAGACATAGCCACACCATTAAACAGAGGCTCGGGCGCCATTAATGGAGACCTTGGGAGAGAGGTGGACGACAGATGGAGGTCAAAGGGCTCTCCTCCCGATAAGCACGCGCAGGGGTCTGATCGCACGCCTCTCGTACTCAAATAGCTACCCTGCACATCGCCTCCTAGGTAATAAAAAAGGGGACGCGTGGCGGCACGTAAATGGTACTAGTAAGTAGAACACCCACGGTTTCAATAATACTTGTGTTTCCGATTGTAACGTGACAACACTTCTTCCAAAATGACTTTGTTGATTGTTAACATGTGCGCCTTCGCAAATCAGACTGCAAATTTACCACAGCATGTTGGTGCCATGTCATGGCACCAAGCCAAGTTTCATTATTTTCATGCGTGTTTTGGATTTACAGGAATTAAAAAACTAAGTTTCTCAATGTTTCCAACCCAGCCACGACGCCCAGAATTTTGAATTTCATTCCCATTTCTTGCATGGAACCTAGAAATTTACCCGAGGACACACATGTGATTTTTCAACCAACTTTGGTGCACTGGAACATGTGCTTGTATTTTAAATTTGAATTATACACACAAAGGTGACATGTTCCCTCCCAGAACCACGAGCTTTCTTGAGAGAAGCTCCGATTTGCAAGAAGCTTATACCAAAATTTGTTCCTATTCGGCCATTTTTTTTACCACGGCATGGTACTACCATGATATGACACCATGCCAAGTTTCATGATCTTAAAACCAAGTTTCTCAATGTTATCGACCGAGCCACGATGCCCAGATGTTTGAATTTTATTCTCATTTTTTGCATGGGACCTACTCCCTCCTTCCATCTATATAGGGCCTAATGTGTTTTTCAAGACAGCCTTTGACTATTGACAAGATTAATAGCACATGAGGTGTATACTATGCAAATTATATTATTGGAAGCTCCTTTGACATACAAAATTGAAGGTATGCTTTGTGTAAGTTGCATGTCATATATTATTGCTCTAACGTTTGGTCAAAGTTAGTCTCGAAAAACGCATTAGGACCTATATGCATGAGAGGAGTCGACTTCGAGAGAACATGTTTGTTCGACAGACACCGAGGAAGACTACTATATATCGATGGTGCATGTAGGCGGGAATTAAACTAAGGGATGGTCTTATTGGTTTCGGGGATATAGGGGAAGAGTGAGAGGCGGGGGGGTAGCTAGAAGGAGATTGTTAAGTGTGAGTGTGTGTTTTACCCATCTAGGCGGAAGTTATGTGCACAAAAGAGGAGAACGATTTGATGTGGCGTTAGGATTGAGGGTAATTAACTACGTGTGGAGACATAGAGACCTTGAACGTGCATGTGTGAGAGGTATACATGTATACGTGGGATGTGTGTGTGTGCGCGCGTGCATGATCGAGATAAAAGAAAGAAGACATAAGTCATAAGATCAACGACATGGGAGAGACGGATCGGTATGACAATATGCATGCATGTGAGAATGCATGGAAGAAGTCCCGACAATTGAGGATGTGTTTTTGTCTTTAAGAGATAGTGGCGTGGGTTGGAGCATGCATCTATGGCAAGCAGAGGGAGTGAGGCGCAACGATTGTGCAAAATATACCAACCTATAAATGCATATGTATGGAGAGACATATATAGTGTGGGTGATAGGAAGCAAGACTCCGTGCGAGAAAGAAATGTTGACGGAGAAACTACAGATAGATACAGAGATGGAGATGCTAGCTAAAGGGACATCCGCTAGTTTGGGTGTTGGAGATGACCGTCGGGTGGTTCAAAGGGTGAAGTTATATATGTGTGTGAGAGGGCACTTGACTACATGTAGAGAGAAACATATGTAGTGTGTGTGATAGGAATCAAGAGTGAGGGCAAGAAAGAAGGTTGATGGAGAAACAGATAAATAGAAAGATAAAGATGCTAGCTAGTATGCGTTAGAGATAGGAGTCGAGTGGATCAGAAGGTTGGGTTATGTGTGTGGGTGTGAGAGAGATAGAGAGAGGGTGCGTGTGAGTCACATACAAACAGATATCAGAGAGAAATGAGATCCAGAGAGACGGAGTTTTGTGTCTGCGAGAGAGAAATATATTTCACAACGAGAGTGATAGCTAGAGAGACATATGAGGGAACGCAAGATATCTCTAGGGAGAGAGGGTGTGTGTGAGCGACATACAAGAGAAGAATGGAGAAATATGAGACCCTGGGAGACAGAGTTTGTGTTTGTGTGTGAGAAAGAGATATTGATGAGGAAGAGTCGTAGGTTCTCATATCTAAGGAGCGAAAGACATCTATTTATGAGGGGTGTGCGAGTGGCACACATGGGAATAGTAGAGAGAAATGAGACCCCGGGAGACAAAGTTTTGTGTTTGTGTGAGAGAAAGAGATTCCACATGGAGAATCATAGTTAGAGACACATAGCAGGGAGCGAGATATACTTAGAGAGAGATAGAGTGATGAAGGTTGAGGGAGAGAGTACCGTCAATGTGTTACGAAGATAAAAAATCATTGTCGACATACAGGTAGCACGAGAGATACCTCAGAGACGATGAACGCGTATAGGTCCAGAGAGATAGTCTTATATAAGCATGAGTGATAGCTATATGAGACGAATATCTGGATTAAAGGGGATTCAAATATTTAAACTAGAGATAACGACATCGATAATATCATAACACAAATTGGTGTATCAAACATGCATATTCATTTGAATTTGGGCACACGTGTAATGTTATATAGTTTATCAATATTGGTGATCCATAGATTCTTCAATTACAAACAATGCATGGTTTATATGCAATTAATGTCTAAACGGGATTACACTATATGTTGCGTGTGTGAAACACATTATACATGTTTGAGAAGTAAAAAAACCTGCATGAAACACACATTAATTGGAGACAGTTAGCAAGGAATGCATACATTGGATTTCAACATAAAGTGGTTTCAAATATTTGAAAATCCAAATTGATGGATACAACCTTATGAATCTGAGATCATGCCATTTGTAAACCATATTTATGTATAAATGGTGTTGTGCTTTTGAAAGTATATATAAAAAATGATGTATATAGAATGTAATTCCAATTGAAAATGGATCCTGCCCGAAAAAATAGAATACAAACGGGATTCGAATTGAGTTGGCATGGTAAACGTGCACTCTGCAAAATTTGAACGAAGCAGGGAAAGTCGTAGTAACCGCCCGGAACCAAAATCTGTGAGATGGAAATCACTGCTGCCTATCCCTGCCACGCAAAGCCTATATGCTGGATTTCTATAGGTTTTGATAGGGGTAGGTTTGTAATTTCACCCAAACGTGACGTAACCGCCTCTCACCTGGATTCATACACGGTGGGCGCCAAAACATAGTGTGTCCTCGGCCGAAATCGACTCCCTCCCCGATTCATATTCATACATGGTGAGCACCAAAAACAAACTCTCGTCGGCAAATATTCGGTGTATGCGAGATTACCGTCCTATCCCCGACCAACTAGTGTTGCTGTGATGCAGTAGAAATTTGAAACGGGGGCTAAGTTTGTAAATTTCCTTGCATTTGAGACAAGCGTGCCCTGAATACATGGTTCCCCCCTTCCTCTCTACCTCCCTTTTCCCCATTCGTACTCTGTGGGCGCCAAAACACCCTCTCCACCCCACCCTCCTCCGTCCGCCGCCGTCCGCCACCCCATCCACCGCCGTCCTCCTCCACCATGCCGGAGCTGATACCCCGACGCCGCCGTCCATTACAAGAGATTGACCTCTCTCATCCACGGCTTCGGACCGGGATCCTTGCATCCCGTCCTCTCGCTTCATCCCCGTCGTCGTCCACCTTGCCGGTGCCGCTCCTACGACCGTCTCGTCCACCGCGCCCCACCGCCACCGTCTACCCTCCTAGATCTGCTTCCAAGCCGCCGACAGCCATCGCTACCGCAGCACCGTCAAATTCTCACCAGATGCCTACACGGCGTCGCACCAGAGGCAGTACTCTTTCGTATCTGCTCAACTTATTTATAGCAGCAAGAAAATAGATCGCCACTGCTTTACTCTGATTTCTTGTCTTGGTTGCGAAGTTGCCTTTGTCCGATTTGCACCTTCAGATCCGCCATGGCACGCTCAACACCATACTCGCAATGCTTATGGTTTTCCCCTTTTATATTCCACACTAGTTAAATCACAGCAGACTAAATTTCAAAATTGGGTCAGTCGATTTTTCAGAGCTCGCCGGAGTTCGCCGGTGCGATCGAAGGGGCTCGGGTGGTTGTGGGGCCTCGCCGAACGAAGAAAACTCGACGCGGGTGGGGGTTGGGGTGGGGGTGGCGGAGGAACACAGGCGGTGGGGGCCGGTGGTCCGGCCGGCGGCCCGTGCGGTGTTCTGTATGGGAAGAATCAGAGACGAGGAAGAAGAAGGGTTAGGAGACATAGGATCTTCATCCAACCGCCTGAAATGGTCGAGAGACAGCTAGGAGTTGCATTCTTAATGCACTCTGGTTCATCATGTGTGGGCACTGCGCAACCAACATTTTATTATCCAAAATCTGCTTGCTCTTCTTTACCATGTTCCTCTTCCGTTCTTCTTCAATATGTACTTTCTCCGTTCCTAAATACAAGTCTTTGTATAGATTCCACCATGGACTACATATGGAGCAAAATGAGTGAATCTACACTCTAAAATGTACTGTATGTGATCCATAGTGGAAATCTCTACCAAGACTTATATTTTGGAACGGAGGGAGTATGATAGTAGTACAGTATGTTCCTTGTACTGAAGATGAGCAGGGACATTTGCAGTGTAGAGGTCTATACGGTCGGTTGTGATGGACACTTTGAGCCTCTTTGATTCGTAGGATCTTGTAAACATAGGAATAGGATTTGTAGTGGTCTGCCCACTTGAATCCTATAAGAATAGCAAGGAAATGTGGGGAGATGTGTCGCCTTTGAGAGTTACATTGATATTAACAGTACCGCACCTTCACTTGAAGAGAGCTGGTATCCGAAGCCTTTCTAGCCGTACCGGCAATACTAGCACATATATTCCAGCAAGTTCCACTTTGCTGATTTTACTCTGATGCTTAAGGTTTTCCCGTTATATCTACACTATGATCTGTGTAGCTGCTTTGTGTCGCACTAGAAGCAGTCCACTCTTGAAGCTAAACACTGCAATGACTTACAAAATTGGCACCAAGGCATTGAGTGCCATTCTGGATGCAATGAAACTCATACGCTCCCCACCTGTTGATCCTTGTTCAGAATATCATCCTAATGACTATTCTAACCTCGAGGAGTCAAAGGCAGATGGCCTGTCCTATTCACCCATCAAGGTGCCTGTTCTAATTTGGCAATGTTTTATTGATTGCGGGTATCTTGCATATGTTGTCTTGCATTTCTTCTACTTTGTTGCATCGCCGTCTGCTTAGTTTACTCATCATATATGTCGAGATGCCATGCCCATCCATTATCAATACATATTCCATCTGTCATCATACCATGTTTTTCCACTCAAATGTTGTTCTTGTGCATCAGACATCAAAAAGGAAGAGGGTGATTGCCGAACCTGAAGGAGCACCAGCAAAGTCCTTGAAAAACGTGGTGGTGCCGGAGAAATCAGACAACACCCCACTTATATTGGTTGTACAACCAGTGACACAAAACGTAGGACCGACTCCAGCAGACTGTACCCATACTTCACTGGCCACACCACTAGCCCCACCACACAGGACCTCTCCAGCAAAAGGTATACCGATTTCATTTGCCATAGCACCATCCGTACCACAGAAAAATTCCACTCCAGCAAAAAGTACAGCAAGTCCACCGGCCGAAGACCTATCCCAACTGCAGAGACGGCCAATTCCTGCAGATTGGAACCCCATTCCATTTATTCCCAGTTTAAAAGACAATGCTTTCAATGTTGTTAGGGACTACGTGCATATATTCCCATCATGGAAAGATTATTGTGAAGACAAACACCATTTTCACATCTTCCTGTCCAACTTATGTGTAAGTGCTATTATTCATGGCTATTATTTTCCTGTTTTCTGCTGATTGAACACATCAATGATTTACATTACATTGTTGTAACTAGGAGAGGGTCAATCTGGATAGTCATGACGAGCAAAGCTTGCTTGTGCTTTTCAAGGAAGCATTGCAGAAGTATCGGTGTTACCTGAGGAAATCACACTTTAATGGCAAGTCTATAAACGAATTTCTGGTGAAGTCTCCTGTGCTAAATTTAGAAGACATTGAATGGAAAAACCTTGTTATGCACTGGTCTCGTTCCTAGGACGAGGTACTGTCTATGAAATCACATGACAAATTGAACTTCTACTTTTCCGCATGTGCCTTACGGATCTTTTTTGCAGGAAACCTGCTCGAAGAAGAATTCCGGTTTGACAAGAACGACAGGATATCTCAAATATGCTGCCCGCTGCTTTGCTCTTGTTAGTACCTGTTGTCCTGTATCACTGTACTTGCATACATACCTGGTTCATTATGTGACAGCAGTATGCATGATAGCTTGCTTATCAATTGTTCGCTCCAAATTATCTGATCTGTATGAATGGTTACATTAGTGTAGAATATATCCAATGCCAATGTTTTTTTAGCTCTGCATTGTTCTTGTAAGTACATGTTGTCCTTTATCAGTGTACTTATAATGACAGGTAGTTGTTCATGTACCATCACTCTGCAGCTTATTTTCCTTTGCCCTCCATTTTCTACACATCAAATCTATATTTACTCTTACCATAAGGTTGGTACTGAAGAAGTTTAGCTATGCATTGCTCTTGGCTGTATCTTTTGCCTGTATCGCTGCACTTACATTTATAGCTACTTGGTTATGTAGCATCACTCTTCATATTATCTTAAATATTCTCCATTTTTTCGTATATTATCACATCTATATTTACTCTTAACAAAATGTAGAATAAAGGCAATGCTTTTGAAGAAGATTCTGTGGTAAAATTCTTGAATTGCCCCCCCCCCCATCAGCATGGACAAGGCCTTTATAGAGCCTGTCTTCACCAATAATGTAAGTTTGTCCATCTCAAGCCTTCAAACTTTGTTGTATATATTTGGTTAGGCATGACTGCAACAGCTGTTTATTTTTGGTGTTTGCATCAAATTGCTTGTTTAAAGTTTATTATATGTAGTTCATAAACAAAAGTTCGTCCTTTCTCAATTTAAGTTTTCAGTTGTATAACCAAGTTCCTTCTTCATACCATGTAAATTAAACTATACAGAGCAAGTGATCTTCTTTTGCACTGCATGTATGCTTCTGTTCTTCATCTGTAATCCAGTGGTGTGGTGAACCTACCCACTACAGCACAATGCCATATTCTGCAATGTCTTAACTATGAAAAATGTCATATCATTCTACTATTATTTAAACCGTCTCTTTATTTGCCAATCTGAAATGGTATAAATTGATAGCACACTAACCATTGATACTTATGAGTTCTTGATCTGTAATCCAGTGGTGTCGTGAAGCTGCCAACTCCTTCACAATGTCATTTCCTGCCATGTCTTGACCTGAACAATACCATATTGTGTTAATGCAAATTTAAACTGTGTCACTTTATTCATCAGTAAGAAATGTGATGAATTGTCAGCACTGATACTTTTATGTGCAAAACCTGTCATCTGTCTGCTTGTTTATCTTTCAGAGTGAGGAAGATATAAGTGTTGAACAAGCGCAGTCTCATCATCTTGCTCAGCTGCTTGCGCTACAGCTCCCCAGCAGGGCTAACCTTTCTTGAACTCTATTGAAGTGCTATCGGTTTTGTATATTATTTCTCGGCGTGTTTATTTGCACTGGTGGCGATCTTTGATGCCCAGTGTATGTAATCTGCTGTCTGCTTGTGCTCTGCCAGGCGCCCCATTGATCATGATCCGTGTTGACGAGCTGGCAAGGAGGCCACAAATCCAATCCGTCTATCATGCGTTGAACCCCATATGCGTGAGTACTTCCACCATGAAAGGGCACTGAACGGAGTCGAACGCTTTCGATATGTCTAGCTTGAGCATCACTGCCAGCTCCCTTAGGGCATGTAGTCGTCGTGTCGTTTCTTGCACTAGCATGAAGTTGTCGTAAATGGAGCAACCCTCAACGTATGCGCTTTGGTGCATGCCCACGATGTTTGGGAGCTCTGTCGCCAACCTGTTTGAAAGTGCCTTGTCGAATTTTTTTATCGCGCCATGAACCAGACTCACAGGTCTAAAATCTTTCACATCCACTGCCCCATCCATATTTGGCAAAAGGGTGACGATGTCTTTGTTGATAGCTGGCAATCCACGCATATCCCCATGATGGAAGCACTCCATCGCTGCCATGATGTCGGTCTTGATAATGTCCCAGCATGCCGCAAAGAAACGTTTGGTGAATCCGTCAGGCCCTGGAGCCTTATCCATGGGCATGGACTTGACCACCTTGCTTACTTCCTCCTCGGTGAACTCGTCGTCCAATTTTTCATGCCCACATGCAGCAGCTGGAGCTCGTGCAAGTCGATGGCACGCTGCCAGGGCGAAGCCGATCCCAAGACCCAATCATAGTAGGTGTCCACCATGGTCGCAATCCCCTCATGGCCTGTTGCTATTGCTGGCCCATTTGACAATGTGGATACCATATTTCTTGTTTTTCGTTGGCAAACAGTCTGATGGAACAGTCTATATTCGCATCTCCTTCCCTTAGAAATAGGATCCATGATCTTTGCCTTGAAATGGTTCTCTCGAGGGAGCATAATCCCAGTAGTTTGTGCTTTAGAAGTTGGCGTAACTCTCTCTTGGCGGTCGTGAGCGCTCTCCACTCCATTGCTATCTCCAGGCAGGATATTACTTCTATAGAAATTGCGATCTGCAGCTTTGACGTTACCAATCCATCTATCGCTCCATTTCTTCAACGACTTCGTCGTGGCCCTGAGCTTTTTATCCAGCGTCACATATGGTTTGCCGCCCCTTGGGATAGAAGCCTATGATTCTGCAATCGTCTCCCTAAAGCCCTTGGCCTTAGTCGAGAAAGCCTCAAAATTAAACCTCTTGCCCATGCATAGCTCCGCATTCAGGTCAAGGAGCAACGGACAATGGCCCGAGATTGCCGATCCCACCGTCGAGAGGCAGCAAGTCGGGTACATGTCCTCCCATGATATGGTGCAGAAAATATGGTCCACATTTGTGTCAATGTAATATATTAATGATTTATATATGGGTCACATAAACCGTTAGAGCATCTCTAGCAGATACCGCAAAAGTTTGACCTTTAAAACATGTATACAGAACGCCTAAAATTGGTTTTACACACTGAAAACGGTCACGATAGAATAGATACAATAAAAGTAGCCCTTAAAAGAGCATCTACCAGCAGGACCCACTTTTTTCCTTATTTTATTTATTTTCTCTTCTTCTTCACGCAGGACTGGTCAAGGCCCGACCCTGAAAGTGCAACTATCCCTAGGTGGTTTTGGTAATTCATAACAACATATAGCTCATTGAGCTAATACTATTCCAAGATGATTATTTCAGGAAAGCTCAATGATTGGCATGGCATGGATATGAAAGTGGAACCCTCAAAATGCTAAGGACAATGGATTGGCTCAAGCTCAAAAGCTCAAGACTCTTCATTTTATATTTTAGTGATCCAAGATCACATTGAGTCCATAGGAAAAGCCAATACTATTAAGGAGGGATGAGGTGTTGCTTAATGAGCCTCTTGCTTCATGTGCTTAATGATATGCTCCCAAAACCCTCAACTACTTTCCCATATCCACATATGACCTAAACCCTAAGCCAAACTCGGTCCTACCGATTCTTTCTATCCGGCGCCACCGAGTTTCACTTGTCATAAGCCACTGCCAAACCCTAGCAATTCGGTTCTACCGATAGGGATCTCGGTCTCACCGAGATGGGATTGCAAACTCTCTGTTTCCCTTTTGTAACTTTTCGGTCTCACCGAAAGAGCGGATCGGTCCCACCGAGATTGCAATGTAAATTCAGTGTTTCCTTTTTGTAACTTTTCGGTCTCACCGAAAGAGCAAATCGGTCCCACCGAGTTTGCCTGACCAACTCTCTGGTTAGCTAATTACCAAATTCGGTCTCACCGAGTTTGTGTAATCGGTCTCACCGAGATTACGTTATGCCCAAACCCTAACCACATCGGTCCTACCGAGTTGCATGTCAGTCCCACCGAAAATCTCTAACGGTCACTAGGTTTACATTTTCGGTCTTACCGAGTTTGTTGATTCGGTCCCACCGAGATTGGAAAACTGTGTGTAACGGTTAGATTTTGTGTGGAGGCTATATATACCCCTCCACCTCCTCTTCATTCGTGAAGAGAGCCATCAGAACACATACATAATTCCAACTCATATGTTCTGAGAGAGAATCACCTACTCATGTGTTGAGACCAAGATATTCCATTCCTACCATATGAATCTTGATCTCTAGCCTTCCCAAGTTGCTTTCCACTCAAATCTTCTTTCCACAAAATCCAAATCCTATGAGAGAGAGTTGAGTGTTGGGGAGACTATCATTTGAAGCACAAGAGCAAGGAGTTCATTACCTACACACCATTTGTTACTTCTTGGAGAGTGGTGTCTCCTAGATTGGCTAGGTGTCACTTGGGAGCCTCCGACAAGATTGTGGAGTTGAACCAAGGAGTTTGTAAGGGCAAGGAGATCGCCTACTTCATGAAGATCTACCGCTAGTGAGGAAAGTCCTTCGTGGGCGATGACCATGGTGGGATAGACAAGGTTGCTACTTCGTGGACCCTTTGTGGGTGGTTGCTTCTTCGTGGACCCTTTGTGGGTGGAGCCCTCCGTGGACTCGTGCAACCATTACCCTTTGTGGGTGATGCCCTCCGTGGACTCGCGCAACCGTTACCCTTTGTGGGTTGAAGTCTCCATCAACGTGGATGTAGGATAGCACCACCTATCCGAACCACGGGAAAAACATCCGTGTCTCCAATTGCGTTTGAATTCTCCAAACCCTTCCCTTTACATTCTTGCAAGTTGCATGCTTTACTTTCCGCTGCCAATATACTCTTTGCATGCTTGCTTGAATTGTGTGATGATTGCTTGACTCGTCCTACAATAGCTAAAATCTACCAAGAACTAAAATTGGGAAAAGGTTAAGTTTTTATTTGGTCAAGTAGTCTAATCACCCCCCCTCTAGACATACTTTCGATCCTACAAGTGGTATCAGATCTTTGGTCTCCATAGCTTTTGGTGGTCATAGCCTTGGTTTCACAACCTAGGAGAGTATGGCGTCTAGCGAGGGAAATTATCACCGTAGAGGTCCTTACTTTGATGGTACTAATTTTGCTAGTTGGAAGCATAAAATTAAAATGCATATTCTTGGACATAACCCCGCCGTTTGGGCTATTGTGTGTGTTGGTTTGCAAGGTGACTTCTTTGATGGGAAAGAACCAAACCGTGAAGCTACCGCGGATGAGTTGAAGATGTTGCAATACAATGCTCAAGCTTGTGATATTCTCTTCAACGGATTATGCCCCGAAGAATTCAACAAAATCAGCCGTCTTGAGAATGCAAAGGAAATTTGGGACACTTCGATTGATATGCACGAAGGTACCGACTCCGTCAAGGAATCCAAGTTGGATGTGCTTCAAAGTCAACTTGACAAGTTCAAAATGAAGGATGGTGAAGGTGTCGCTGAAATGTACTCTAGGCTTGCTCTCATCACAAATGAGATTGCCGGCTTAGGAAGTGAAGAGATGACCGATAGATTCATCATCAAGAAGATTCTAAGAGCCTTGGATGGAAAATATGATACCGTGTGCACATTGATCCAAATGATGCCCAATTACAAAGATCTCAAGCCAACGGAGGTGGTTGGAAGAATTGTTGCTCATGAGATGTCACTTAAGGATAAAGAGGAACTTCACAACAAATCAAGTGGTGCCTACAAAGCCTCATGTGAAGCCCCTACATCATCAAGTGAGAAACAAAACTTCAATGAAGAATTGAGCTTAATGGTGAAGAACTTCAACAAGTTCTACAAGAGTAGAAGCAAAGATAGAAGCTTCAAGTCAAGGTCCTACAATGACAAAAGATCTTCTAGTCGAGAGCGAAACTGCTACAGTTGTGGAAGACCCGGACACTATTCCAATGAGTGTACGGCTCCCTACAAGAGAAGAGAAGATTCTCCAAAAAGAAGAAGCAAAGAATCACCACCAAGAGAGAGAAGGAGTAGAGATGATCGTTATGAACGAAGATACTCACGGAGAAGCAAGGATTCGGAAAGGAAGGAAAAATCATCAAGGAGCTACACAAAACGAAGACATCAAGCTCATGTTGGTGAATGGGTATCCGGCTCCGACTCCGACAGCCACTCCGAGAGAAGTTATCACTCCGACTCCGAAGATACTCAAGATGAAGGTGTTGCTGGTCTAGCACTTGTGTCAACCAACTCCTACGACATATTTGACTCACCAAATGAAGGAATTGGAAGATGCTTCATGACCAAAGGTCCTAAGGTAACACACCCCAAGTATGTTGATTTCAATAGTGATGAAGATGACTTGTTTCGTGATGATTTGCTTGTTGACAACTCTAGTGATGAATACTATGATGAAACGTCAATTAATCATGCTAATCAAGATAAAACGAATGACAATGATAAGGAGAAGATTGAGGCTCTAACTAAAGAACTAAACACTCTTAAGTTAGCTCATGAAACTATCTTCAAAGATCATCGAGAACTTTTAAGAGCTCATGAGAAATTACGCTTTGAAAAGCTCAATCTTGAGCAAGAGCATGAGTTCTTAAAAGCAATCAATGATGATCTCCGCAAGAAAAGTTCTTCTTACATTGCCAAGCATTTACTCTTATCCACTTACATGCCTCAAGTCAAGTCTAGTAACAAGAACAAGAAAGATTCTTCCTCTAGCAGTAACAATGATCATGCTAAATCCAATATTGTTGCTTCTAGTAGTTCTCTTGATTCCACTAATGATTCTCTTAGCCAAGTTACACTTGAGCAAGAAAATAGCTTATTGAAGGGAATTATAGAGAAAGGAGTGTACAAAAGCCTTGCCGGGAGTAAGCAATTTGAGGAAATTGTGCGCAAGCAAGGAATGCACCGGAAGAATCAAGGTGTTGGTTTTGAACGAAAGTTCAATGCCAATGGAGTTTAGTGGGAAGAAGATCAATACCCCAAGACAAAGTTTGTTCCTCAACAAGAGAAGTATGATACTTCTTTCAAGGGGACACAAGCTCAAGATGATCTTCCACCACAAGACTACAAGCAAAAAGGCAAGGACAAGCTTCAAGAGGAAATTGACGCATTTGAAGAAGCTCCTAAGACCTTAGTCAAGTGGATTCCCAAGACTACTTCAAGTTCCACTTCATCAAGTATGACTACAACTCCAAGGATTCCCATCAAGATGATGTGGATCCAAAAGAAGAAGAACTAGAGAGTTCTTGAGGGTGACTCCGCCAACATACTTCACTCTTATCATTTTGGCAAGAACAAGTGCAATCAACTTCCACATCTTGCACTAGTTCAAGGAGTCACAAACCCTCTTGTTGGTAAGACAAGGGAAAAGGTAACCTAAAGTTTTCATGGACATCATCTTGTGTGTGCATCACTCTATGTCTATGGATATCCTTGTTTGTTCCTTGTGGGACTAACCCATGTAGGTATTGAAAGTGCAATTCACTCAAATGGATAGCTCCAAGTGATCTACATCAACATTGAGCATCCACATCTTCAACATCTACATGAAGTCATCATCGACAAAACCCGAGGTTAGTTCATCCCTCTAAGGGGGGATATCACATCTAGGGGGAGCTTTACTCTAAGACTTGAGCTAAAGCAACTCTAAAGATGTGAACACAACAATGCTTTATGTAAAAGTGGTAACCCCACTTGAGCTTAAACGATGAGTATGACCTATGGTCAAGTGTTCTCATTTGACTCCTAAGTCAATATACTCATATATAGATGACCTAGTCATCGCAAATTGCTTGATAGATGCTAGAATTGGTTGTGCATGCCTTGTCACATATTTCATTTGCCATCTTATTGTGTGAGCATGCTGGTTGCATATTTTACTCATTCGAGGACATCCACTTGTTGTTTTGATTGTTCGGTTTTATTTCCTTTTGCCAAGTGGATGGACAAGAATGCCTAAGAACCTCCTCTAGCTATCTATGCTTTTCTCATCTCAAACTCTATTCATGCTACATCACAAAATTTGATCAAGTCAGATTCGAACCACTCTGTGTGAGGAGCGCTCGGAGTCCCCGATTCTTCATAGACTTAAACTTCCAAAACCTCTTTATGATTCTTGGTCTGACCGATACCCCACTTCCGGTCTTACCGAGATCATTAAGTTGATCTAGGTTTTCGATCTCGGTGCAACCCGATTTGAACCTTTCGGTCACACTGAGTTTCAGTAACTGCTTGCAGTTATGAATCTCAGTGCTACCGAGTTGTTCCACTCGGTCACACCGACAGGGTCGGGCTATATATAGTCATGGGCAAAAATTTGGAAATTTCTCCGAACCCCTTCGCCCGCGCGATAGCCTGCTCTGCCAACTTGGTCTCCGGATCGTCTCCTCACCGCCAGCTGCCTCCAGTCGCTGGTCTCCGTCGCCGTCAACGGGAATTCTACCCCGCCGTTGCTGCCGTAGCGAGTCTCCGCCGAACTAGGGTATGGACTCGATCTTTGTGCTATTCTCTAATCCGATTCTTAGCACATTGTGATCATCATGATTCTTGCCACGATTGAAACACTCCTATCCAGTCAATGCGCTCGTAGATTAGGTTTGATTCGAAAATTTTAGGGTTAGGTTTCTGCCGAAACCATCTCGGACCCACCGAGTTGAAAAACTCGGTCCCACCGATTTGGCTTATGCCATTGCACAAGTGAGACTCGGTCTGACCGAGAATTACTTATCGGTGTGACCGATTTTGGAACTCTGTGAAACCCTAGCAGTCTCGGTGCCACCGAACTGTGACTCGGTCCAACCGAGTTCACTAGTTTAGGTTCCAAAACTACTTCGGTATCACCGAGTTTGAAAATCGGTAGATCCGAGATGATTTCAGTGGGAAACTAAAACTAAGATTTTGAGTCATTCTTTTGCAAAAATCTCTGCATTTTGTGATGCTCATCTATTCTACCTCATCCATAAACTATTCACAGGGTCAGCAGTCAGAGTTTGCAACATGTCTGATCAGAGTGACAGCCAGAACTTGTCAGAGCAGCAAGTGCAGATGAGTGAGGGCACTAGTCCCTCCAACTCTTCAGATGATGGCAGCAGAAGTACTCCTAGCAATTTACCAAAAGCTGCCACCAGACAGAGGAAGAAGAGAACTTCAGATTCTGAGGATGAAGACTATGTGGCAGAAGAGGAAGCCACATCAAAGAGAGTTGAGCCAGCACAGGGCACAAAGCCAGGCCTGAAAGTCAATAGGCCAGCAGGCAGGCAGCCTATGTCAAAGGCCAGAGCTTCAACTGAAAAGCCGGCACCCAAAGAGCCAGTTGCTGCTGAAGGAAAGAAGAGGAAGGAAAGGGTCAAGAAGACCGTAGCCAGAGTGCTTGGAAAGGCTTCCATCATGGAAGAAGAGGAAGAAGAAGAGGTTGCTGCACCCGCACCTAAGGCACCTAAGCTTATGGGTGATGCTATCAGGACAGGGGCTGCTGCATCTAAGCCCAAAGAAGCACCCAAAGCTGCCTCCAAGCCAAAACCAAAAAGAAATACAAGGAGCATCCCAGCTGCTGAAAAGAACAAGGCCCCAGTGCCTGAAGCTACAGAAGAAGAGGAAGAGAATGTTCTGAGAAAGCTCAAGCCCAAGATTCCAGACCACAACGATGCTCATCCTGTGGCTGAGGATATGAAGCTCAGGAGAGACTCAGGGCTCAGGAAGTGGAGAGAAGCAGATCCGTATGCTTCAAGGATAAGAACTGCTGTGGATTACAGATTTCACACCAAGGAACAGCAGGACTTCTATGAGACAGTTTTGCTTGATAAGAAGCCAATAGTTTGTGACATGAGATGGGTTGATTGGGAATACATCAAGGAAAATGAAGAGTACTACCCTGGAGTGTATGACAGCTTCATAGCTTGTGGAGTAGCTGACTTTGTTGGGCAGAAGCTCACAAAGTGGAATGAGGAGCTTATAATGCAGTTCTACTCCACAACACATTTTTATCCAGATGGGAGGATCACATGGATGTCTGAGGGTACGAGGTACCAATCTATAGTTGCTGAATGGGCACAGCTCATCAATGCCCCAAAGGAGCAAGCAGATGACTTGGATATCTATGCCAAGAAGAAGATGGATCATAACTCAATGTCCAATATGTACAAGGAAATTCCAAATGAAGCTCTTGAAACTTTCAAATTTGGCTCAGTGCATTATCTTCTGTCAGGGCTGCCAACTATCAATTGGATCTTGAGGCACACCTTATTGCCCAAGTCTGGAGATCACAAGATGATCAGAGGCCATGCAATCAATTTGCTTCATATCTTTGATGTGCCACAGAAGTTCAAGGTGATGAGCCTCATGGTAGAGACCATCAAGAGGACTGCAGCAGATCAGAACAGGAGCTGTGGATATGCCCCACAAATTCAGGAATTAATCAACTCCAAGATGGGCATGGGCATATACTTATTGGACAAGGAACACTTGCCCATCCGTCCAGATTTTGAGGACAATCAAGTTGTCATGACTGAGAATGAGCCATCATCTGCCCAAGCACAAGCCAAGAAGGAGAAGGCAAGGAAGGAGAAAGCTGCCAAGATGCCAACTCAAGAGGAGGCATCTGAGTACTTCTTGAAAACCAAACAAGAGCAGCTTGGTTACCTAATTGCATCCACCCTGCGGATTGAGAAATGACTAGCCACCCTAACTCAGAACCAGGCAAGCTTAGAGAGGATCATGGAACAAAAGTTCTATGACTTGGATGTCAAGGTGACAGAGATTCAGACTGCCGTGGAGCAGCTCCAGGATGACATGCAGGAGAGGAGAGGCAGGACTACAACTGATGCCTTTGCCAGAGTGCCACGAGGTCCGAGGTCGTCTGCAGTGCCAGTTGTTGACCCCAGAGCCACCACGTCTGCACCAGCTACAGCTTCAGTTCCACCAGCTCCAGCATCTACTTCAGCTCCAACTCCAGCGTCTACTTCAGCATCTACGGAAGCCTTTGTCCTTGGAGTGATCCGGACTCCACCACCACCTGAAGATCAAGCCTGAGCGTCGATCTAGCACTATGCATTTTCTAGGAACTTTTTGGTAACTTGTTGCCAAAGGGGGAGAAAAATGTATAGATCATAGGCTTCGAGAGAGAGAGTGTTGCTTTTTTTCTCTCTTGCTTTATTTGGTGGTTTTTCGAACTTTGTTTGCTTTTGAGTGCTTGAGATACTATGTCATTATCTGTGAGACATTGATGATCATGTGTTTGATCATAAGCTACACTTAATGTTTGCTTAATGCTATATATTATCTATCTTATGTGATCATTCACTATTCTTGGTGATGAGTGCATGTATTTCATTCTTATCATTTTAAGCGCTCCACCAAGATGTATGTGACATGGAAGAGTAACCCATGACTCTAACTCTTTGTGCATTTGCAGTCCAAAGCAAATTTTAAATATGCACAAATTTAGGGGGAGCTCTTACTTATCACATACTTCTCAAAGCGACGATATATTTCATGCTTATTATCATTTGTCGAAGCTTTGATCTATATGTTGTCATCAATTACCAAAAAGGGGGAGATTGAAAGTGCAACTATCCCTAGGTGGTTTTGGTAATTCATAACAACATATAGCTCATTGAGCTAATGCTATTCCAAGATGATTATTTCAGGAAAGCTCAATGATTGGCATGGCATGGATGTGAAAGTGGAACCCTCAAAATGCTAAGGACAAAGGATTGGCTCAAGCTCAAAATCTCAAGACTCTTCATTTTATATTTTAGTGATCCAAGATCACATTGAGTCTTTAGGAAAAGCCAATACTATCAAGGAGGGATGAGGTGTTGCTTAATGAGCCTCTTTGCTTCATGTGCTTAGTGATATGCTCCAAAACCCTCAACTACTTTCCCATAATCCACATATGACCTAAACCCTAAGCCAAACTCGGTCCTACCGATTCTTTCTATCCGGCGCCACCGAGTTTCACTTTTCATAAGCCACTGCCAAACCCTAGCAATTCGGTTCTACCGATAGGGATCTCGGTCTCACCGAGATGGGATTGCAAACTCTCTGTTTCCCTTTTGTAACTTTTCGGTCTCACCGAAAGAGCGGATCGGTCCCACCGAGATTGCAATGTAAATTCAGTGTTTCCTTTTTGTAACTTTTCGGTCTCACCGAAAGAGCAAATCGGTCCCACCGAGTTTGCCTGACCAACTCTCTGGTTAGCTAATTACCAAATTCGGTCTCACCGAGTTTGTGTAATCGGTCTCACCGAGATTACGTTATGCCCAAACACTAACCACATCGGTCCTACCGAGTTGCATGTCAGTCCCACCGAAAATCTCTAATGGTCACTAGGTTTACATTTTCGGTCCGACCGAGTTTGTTGATTCGGTCCCACCGAGATTGGAAAACTGTGTGTAACGGTTGGATTTTGTGTGGAGGCTATATATACCCCTCCACCTCCTCTTCATTCGTGAAGAGAGCCATCAGAACACATACACAATTCCAACTCATATGTTCTGAGAGAGAACCACCTACTCATGTGTTGAGACCAAGATATTCCATTCCTACCATATGAATCTTGATCTCTAGCCTTCCCAAGTTGCTTTCCACTCAAATCTTCTTTCCACAAAATCCAAATCCTATGAGAGAGAGTTGAGTGTTGGGGAGACTATCATTTGAAGCACAAGAGCAAGGAGTTCATTACCTACACACCATTTGTTACTTCTTGGAGAGTGGTGTCTCCTAGATTGGCTAGGTGTCACTTGGGAGCCTCCGACAAGATTGTGGAGTTGAACCAAGGAGTTTGTAAGGGCAAGGAGATCGCCTACTTCGTGAAGATCTACCGCTAGTGAGGCAAGTCCTTCTTGGGCGATGGCCATGGTGGGATAGACAAGGTTGCTTCTTCGTGGACCCTTTGTGGGTGGTTGCTTCTTCGTGGACCCTTTGTGGGTGGAGCCCTCCGTGGACTCGCGCAACCGTTGCCCTTTGTGGGTGGAGCCCTCCGTGGACTCGTGCAACCGTTACCCTTTGTGGGTTGAAGTCTCCATCAACGTGGATGTAGGATAGCACCACCTATCCGAACCACGGGATAAACATCCGTGTCTCCAATTGCGTTTGAATTCTCCAAACCCTTCCCTTTACATTCTTGCAAGTTGCATGCTTTACTTTCCGTTGCGAATATACTCTTTGCATGCTTGCTTGAATTGTGTGATGATTGCTTGACTCGTCCTACAATAGCTAAAATCTGCCAAGAACTAAAATTGGGAGAAGGTTAAGTTTTTATTTGGTCAAGTAGTCTAATAACCCCCCCTCTAGACATACTTTCGATCCTACACTTTTTCAACACCTTCTCGCCAGCCTTCAGCTGGCGTAGGAGTTATTGCCTTTCCGGATTCAATCCGGCGCCATCTGCAATTTCATTTGTCAGATTCGCACCCATGTCGTGCTTCACAAAATACTTATCTTTCGAAGTGTATATTACCAGAGGGGGTCTCCTTCGGCTCCCCTGCCGCGGCTAGTGCGGCCTCAAGTTGGGCTTTGCACTCTTCCAGCTCCTGGGACAGTAGGGAATTCTTTTCTGTAAGAACCTGCATAACAAATGATCCTTAAATCAGTTATTCTAACTGTTTCAAGTCTCGGGGGCTACTGGTATATATATATATATAATTACCAAAATTTTCTTACCCATATGTCTTTTACATATTGCCCCGTGGCTCTGGCTAGACCATTTTGAGCGGCGCGGAGGTACGCATCTCCCGAATTGAAGGCATCTAATGCCTCTTGGGAGAAACAAGCATCGCGAAGAATTGTCTGGCGACGCCTGTGGTTCATGGCACTCTCCACCTCAGAGTTGGTGGCAGACAACCTGTCCACATCCTCCATCGGAGGAGCGTCCGGTGCGCACCTTGTGTTCGCCTCCGCCTCCGGACCAGGCTTTGGAGCCTGGCTGGTGGAGGTGCGATTGGCAGCCTCTCCGGATATAGTCCGGCGAGGTCTCTTTGTCCTGAAGAGAGCACGAGTGTTAATATGCCTTGAAGGTATAACACCTGGGATAAGGGGGCGCGCCATACCTTTGCGCTGACGCCTCAGTCCGGACTGCACCTCTTTTCTGCCCATGAGGCCCTGCGGCCCCTTGTTGGCTTGTCGCCGCAGGTTCGGCCTCCCGTCTCAAAAACCTCCCCTGCAAAGCTCGGTTGTAATCAGGAAACTGAAAACGCGAGAGGGAGGACCCCTATTCGGGGTACTGGGACTTCGATCTCAGTTACCTGGGAGGCCGGGATTAGTCCTGGGTAATCGGCCATAATGGCCACCAAGGCATTGTCCTTGCTCAATTGATGGAACACTCCATCAATCAGCTCCACAGGTAAGTCCGGATCCTCTTGAGAGGCCGGGTCGAGGGACCGTCCTGGGTCCTCGGGTTGTGGAGGAGGGCTGTTTATTTCTTTAACAGCCTGGCGCAGTTCCTGCGTTGAAGTCGTTAGACTGAATATTTAACAATGGGAATATAAAACGGATGGGCAAGTAAATGTGACCACTTACCCAGCTTGGGGGATTGTACATAGAAAATCCACCCTATGGGTCGACGCGGAGAAATTCCTCCTCTTCTCCCTTGTACAAAGCGGACAAGGTCTTTGTTAGAGCCGGAGCTGAATCCGGCCCCTTACGGCCGTAGCGGGTGGCGTCGTCCTCCCCGTTGAAGTCCAACATGGGGTGGCCTCTATACTGTAGCGGCTGCACCCCTCGCATGATGCATGGGGCCATGACCCCGATCATGGTCAGTCCGGAATGAGCTAACAATCTTATCCGGCCCATCAGGTAAAGAACGTCCTTGTCACTTTCCCTCTGAGGGCTCCGTGGACGCCAACTTAGGCGCTTCTTTAGTGGAGCACTGTCAAACTCAGGGAGGCCGATCCGGACCGGATCTGGCAGGGGGACATCCTCTATGTAAAACCATTCCGAAGGCCAGTCCTCGGACGCCTTCTTTGGGGTTCCGGATAGATATCCGGTCCCGGCGATGCGCCACACTTCGGCTCCGCCCACTTGATATATTGACCCCTTCTGAGAACGGGGCACAAGGCAGAATAGCTCTTTCCATAGCCCGAAATGAGCCTCAACACCCAAAAACAGCTCGTAGAGGGCTACGAAGCCCGCGATATGCAATACGGAGGCAGGCGTCAGATTGTGTAGCTGGAGGCCATAGAACTCCAGGAGCCCTCGGAGAAACGGATGGATTGGAAATCCGAGCCCTCTTATTAAATAAGGGACAAGGCATACCCGCTCTCCTTTGGAGGGATTAGGGGCACTCTCCGCTTGCTCTCCGCCGTTATAGATGGCAAGACCGGCTCGAACGGGGACCATATAGGCCGGGGGGAGAAATCCCTTGGTCTGGAGCATCACTAGCTCGCTATGCGGGATGGAGCATCTCTCCCAATATCCAGGCTGAGGGCTAGAAGGGCGAAAGGAGGAGTTGCGACGGCTGGCCATGGTGGAATGGACCTTTGTCGGATGTGCTCTGTTGAACACTCGCGAGGGGGAGAAGGTGTGGTTTGGATCTAAATCCTCATCCCCTTAAATGGGCGGCTCATTTACGCGGCTAGGGGTGTGGATGTAAAAACACTCAGACTTTTCATATTCGTTTGACACGTGGGAGACGGCCATTATTGGGCGTAGAAGCCAAGGAGCGCAACATTTACAAGAAACCGGACTTTATTCAACAGGTATATGGAATTTGGAGGAGAACCCGCCTTGCAATGCCGAAGACAATCTGCGCGCCGGACTCATCGTCATTGAAGCCTGGTTCGGGGGCTACTGAGGGAGTCCTGGATTAGGGGGTGTTCGGATAGCCGGACTATACCTTCAGCCGGACTCCTGGACTATGAAGATACAAGATTGAAGACTTCGTCCCGTGTCCGGAAGGGAGTTTCCTTGGTGTGGAAGGCAAGCTTGGCGATACGGATATGTAGATCTCCTACCATTGTAACCGACTCTATGTAACCCTAACCCTCTCCGGTGTCTATATAAACCGGAGGGTTTTAGTCCGTAGGACACAACAATCATACCATAGGCTATCTTCTAGGGTTTAGCCTCTCCGATCTCGTGGTAGATCTACTCTTGTACTACCCATATCATCAATATTAATCAAGCAGGACATAGGGTTTTACCTCCATCAAGAGGGCCCGAACCTGGGTAAAACTTCGTGTCCGTTGCCTCCTGTTACCATCCGGCCTAGACGCACAGTTCGGGACCCCCTACCCGAGATCTGCCGGTTTTGACACCGACAGCCACCATTAAAGTAATCCCATATTTGAGGAATCTCATTGTTGATCGTAATGCTTCTGGTAACATGAAGCATCGCTGACGTTTTAAAATTTCTATTGTCCTTGCGTGATTGCCATGAACATAATTAAGATGCTTCTTTTCATTTTGTATATGTTTCGTATATTCTTATTTACCAGCAACTGTTTACTTTCTATCTTTTTGTGCAGATAGGGATATCCATTTCACCTTGTTGCTATTGTGACCTTTTGGTGAACTGCAGAAAACACTTTTTTTTGGAATGAGTGTCTTGTGCAGTTCAACTAAAATGTCACGTGGGCAACATCTCTCAATTTTGGTGGAACTGCACAAAATGGTGATTGGAGTTTCCAAAATCTCCATCAAGTTCTGCTGGTAATCTCGTGCAACATTTTATTAGCCTTTGCAAGATGGAGCCGTCACTGTCACCACAATGGCACTTTATTTTAGTGGAACTGCACAAAAGGATAAGAAAATTGTAGTTGCACCTTACATGAGCCAGACATCCAACCTTAATGTTCCTCAATTTTAGTGCAACTACTAAAGAAGAACCTGCCAGCTCACAAGAGCAAGTACTTCTTGCTAGCTGAATGATGCAATCTTTGCTTCATTTCAGGTGAACTGCAGAAAAAGGCGCATGAATTGAATCATGGAACTCCAGGCAGACCTCATCCAAGTAGAGCTGGAGGTTGAGTTCAAGGAGGCCGCTATTAAAGCGAAATCATGCTCTCCTGTCTCCTTGTTTGTGATGTGCAAACATGAATACTCAACTATAGATGTTGTGACGGTCAAGAGCATTCGCCAAATTCTTCGATTGTATGACATGGCTAGCCAAGATGGATTTAATCCCGATATTCACTTTATCAAAAGGCTCTAATGGGTTGGTTCTGAATCTTGCAAGCTGGGAATCAGTGAGATGTGTAGGCATCTTTGTTGTACTTATTATTTGGATCTTATTTGTTGGTTCTGAATCTTGCAAGCTGGGAAACACGGCATGATGATGCAGAGGACAACAACCATAACAAACAGTTCAAACTCGGTAGTATTATCTTTTGTGAAAGTGCGAGAAATGTGATGATCATGTGCGTCCTGAGAATAATAATTCTAATTGTTGTGCATGTTGATCCTGTGGCACTGATAGAACGAGCGAATGCATTGCTTGTTTTAAGTACAAATTTCTATTAAAGCTAATTAAATTTAAGTAAAGTGACCACTAACTCCTGTTATTACAGTACCAATACAGACCCGCTCGTGAACCGACGTGTGGCCGAGGGTGCATCTTCTGCCGGGCGTGCAGCGGGCGAGGGAGGAGTAGTAACTGTTGTTGCCTGTACACACTCAGCTTACTGTTGAATCCAGTTCCCCAAGAGCTGAAAAACGAACTGCTGCCACCGCCTACACACTCGTTCACTCGCAGAGACTCCAATGGCGATCCGAGGGGTGAGCCTGCTGGATATGGACTTCAGCAAGGAGTTCCCCTTTGAGTTCGCCGTTTAGTCCTATGGCTGCACCAAATTGAATGTGATGTACACCAATGATACGGACTCGGTGAAGCTCTGCCTCGCCTCAGTCCTATGGCTGCACCAGGTTCTGGAGCATTCGCCCGTTTCATCAGCAGCGCCGACTGCACCTTCGCTACGGTGGAGAGAAGGAAGAACGCGACGATTCGGCCATCTGGTGCAACAAGCTTGTCGACATCCAGAAGCAATACAAGATCATCGGCAACGGGCAGGAGAAGGACTCCATGGTTGACCTCGCTGAGACCATCATCGACCCCTGATACGCCAACATGAAAGAAGACGACCTGAACACGTGGGAGGTACCTCTGAATCTAGCCTACATAACCTACACGGCCAAGGGCGCATACGCATGCTACGACATGTACATGCAGATCTTGGACATGAGGGCGTGTCTGCTTCCCGTAACCGACGAGTACACGGACAGCCGCAGCGTCATGATCAAGCGTGCCAGGAAGGTCTAGATGTTGTACTTTATCTATTTATAAGCACCTTTTATCATGTGATTGTTTCATGCATTAGCCTATGCATCATAATTATCTATTTTGTCCTAAATATTTCTTTTAAGAACCCATTAACCTGATTGCTTTTTAGTGGAATTTTGCTTATGTATGTAAACTAGTTCACTTGTCCGTAAAAAAACTAGTTCACTCGGCTGCCGTGCTTTGAATCTCCTTCCTCCCAACATATTCCCCTCCTCAGGTGGACCCAACAGGTCTCTGAATTTTCTCCCACTTTCTTTTTCGATGTAAACTGAGTTTTCTCCCAGTACTTTCCCCTAGAACCAACTCAACTGTCCCACGTCTAGCCTAAATAATAATAATACCCCACGTACTATTAACTCATCAAATTAAAATGATATTTTATTTCGTAAGTTGAAAGTTCTTACAAAAAAATAATAATAATTGTTTATATATAACTTGGCAAGTTAACTCCTAGTGATTGCGTACATAAGCTTGCAAAGATTTTGCTGACGTGCAATCATGTGTTTATGTTTTTATAACATTTCTCCGTCTAGCCCATCATGATATTTTCACCCAGCCCAGCAAGTCCGCGGCTTTCGAGAAAAATGCAAATGGGATTTAAATGGGTTGCATAGATGCTACATCATTGTTTCACCCAACCCACCAAATGGACTAAAAAAACAAATGGACTGACAGCTGGGTCCACGGCCACAGCCCAGTTTTTTTGTGATTTGCCAAGTAAGTCGCTTTGTCAGGCCTGTTGGGCTACAAATCTTTCAAGACGAGGAGAGCTTTCATTCGGCTGGCCGAGAAAATGGCCCATCAGTAAGGAGAAATGGGTTGTACATTTTAGAACACATCAAACCGACAATTAGTTTCAAATATCTTTTTTTCATTTTGAGATTTTAAATTACATTAATTTTTATGCGTGGAGAATTTTTTGGATTTTATATTGATATACATTTATTTTTAAATCAGTTTGAATGTGAGTCAAAATTTCGGGATTAAAAACAGTTCGGACCGCACCGAAATATGCAAAATTTCGTATAATTTTTTAACCGTGGCCACAATATGGGCTGTAATGCTAACAAAAAGAATATGGGATCCAAAAAAAAACCTTAAGAATTAGCAAATGGGCTGTATGCTATTTTCCACAGATTTGAGGCTTTCCTAAAAAAAGGTTGATGCACAAGCAGTGACTGTTGGATGGCCATCCAATGACCGTCGTGCTTCTTCAATCTCTGCTCTTCCTGCTCCATCCGCTCAAACAGGCGCCGGCGGGACTGCCTGCTCCCTCCTCCCCGCGGCCAGCTCTGCTGCCGCGCAGGCCTCACCGCCCCACCGTACTCCCATCACTGGCCTAGCCATCCCTCTACTCACCCACACCTGCTGTTATTCTCCGGCGACCGCAGATGAACCAGTAAACCCTCGTACAGTCGTACTCCCCTCCGCGTGGGAAACAACTGCCGAGTCTTCCCTGCCTCCATGTCATTCCCTTCCTAGGCCTCGCCATCGTCCACCGCCCTGGTGCTCTCGGCGCGGCCTGGTCAACGTGGTCAACGACCGACATGCATCTGAAGTGGACTGTACGTGGAGAGGCCGATAGCTGGGTCCACGGTCACACGCAAGGAAATGCCTCCTTATTACGCGCAAAATAATGATTCCTCCACCTGACATTAGGGACCCACCGAAAGGGCCTCTGTATTTCGCGAAAAAATGTTACCACCGCTGACAGCTCGGACCCACCAGCTATATCTTCGCACGCAAGGAAGTGCCTCCTTATTACGCTCAAAAAAATGAATACCCCCTCCTAGCTGGGACCACCTTGGTGGGAGGCTGACTTGTGGGCCTACTAAGTTGACGGGGATGGAGGGCTTTGTCAACTTAGTCAATATGCACGATTCTAGCTCCAGTGACCGTACGATGTCCATCCAACTGACGTAGTGCTTCTTCAACCTCTGGTCTTGTTTCTCTAGCCGCCCAAACCAGCGTCGGTCATGCCTCGTGCTCCTGCCTCCCGTGGCCGGCTGCGATGCGGCGGAGGCCTCACCGCCCCTACTACTCCCACCGCTGGCCAGGCCATCCCTCTACTCACCCACACCCCCTGTTATTCTGCAGCGACGGCAGCCTCACACCGCAGCGAACCAGTGAACCCTCGTACTCCTCTACGCGTGGGCATCCACTGCCGCGTCTTCCCCGGCTCCGCGTCGTCCCCTTCCTAGGCCTCGCCGTCGTCCACCGCCCTGGTGCTCTCGGCGCGGCGTGGTCAACGTGGTCAAGGAACGGCTTCCATCGGACGTGAACTGTACGTGGAGAGGCTGACAGCTGGGTCCACGGCCGCAGCAAGGAAGTGCCTCCTTATTACGTGCAAAATAATTATTCCTCCACCTCACAGCAGGACCCACCGGACGGGCCACCGTATTTCGTGAAAAAACGTTTCCTCCTGACTGCTGGGACCCACCAGCTACATCTTCGCACGCAAGGAAGTACGTCCGGGCAAAAAAATGATTCGCCCCTGACTGCTGGGACCCACCAGCTACATCTTCGCAGGCAAGGAAGTGCCTGACAGTCGGGACCCACCTGGTCGAAGCATACGTAGCGTTGTCATTCTGGTCGCGGACGTGTACATACATACTGGTCGATGTAGAGGCGCGCATGTGTCGTAGTAGAGGCGCGCACGTGTCGTAGTAGAGGCGCACGTAGCATTTACACGTACGTACAGCAGCCAGGGTGCAAGAAAGAAAAAACGGCCACATATTTGTGCATACGGGTGGGTCTCGAACGCCTACTCGCGCATACGTACGGCCAGGGCTCGTGTACATGGCTGAGTCGGAACGGAGAAACAGCGTCGTCGTCGTGTTCATGGGGAGGCAACGGAATGTGTCGTGTTCATCGGGAGGGCTTGGACGGAACAGGCGATGGAAACGAGGCCTGGCGTACCGCAGAACGGAGGAAACAACCTTGTGTTCGACCGGCCACGTTCAAAACGGGATCCTGTTCATCGGGAGGGGTCTAGCATACCATAAAACGTAGGAAATGGACCTCCTACGGTTGAAACGGGGGTCCTGTTGATCGGGAGGGGTTTGGCGTACCGCAAAACGAACGAAACGGACTTGTGTTGGAGCGCTACGGTCGAAACGGGGGTCCTGTTCATCAAGGGGGGTGTGGCGTACCGCAAAACGGGACTCCACAGGATACTGTTCATCTCCACCGTCGACCCCCTTCAGCCTCCACGAGCTACTGTTCATCCACCGTCGACCTCCTCTAGCCTCCACCTACGACTGTTCATCCACGAGCTCCTGTTCATCCAGCCTCCACCGCGCGCTACTCCACCGGCTACTGTTCAACCACCCCTCCACTGTCTACTGTTCATCCAGCCCTCCACACCACGGGGTCCTGTTCAACCACCCCTCCACAGGCACCCCTCCACCATCTACTGTTCATCCAGCCCTCCACACCACGGGGTCCTATTCAACCACCCCTCCACCGTCTACTGTTCATCTAGCCCTCCACACCATGGGGTCCTGTTCATCCACCCCTCCACGGGCACCCCTCCACCGTCTACTGTTCATCCAGCCCTCCACCACACCACGGGGTCCTGTTCATCCAGAGGCAATGCCACCGCTCACTGTTCATCCAACCCCCCTGCAACGCTCCACTGTTCATCCCATTGATCGGCTTCAGTTAGCAGCAGTAGCGAAGGAATCGCTCGATCGGGTTCAGTTAACAGCCATCGATCGATCGCTCGGGTTCAGTAACGCGTAGCCTGCAGTGCAATCGCTCGGGTTCAGTTAGAGCCCAACGCCTCGCTCAGGTTCAGTTAGAGCCAACGCCTCACACACACGCGCGTACGTGTACGAGAGAAACGTGCATCGCTCGGCCCCCGACCTCCCACCGTAACCAGGAACTCCCCGAAATCCCCCCCTCGCTTCTACCACGGTTTTTTCCGTCATGGACGGCCCAAAGAATGTCATGCAGCTGCGTCTCCGGCCTGCCCAGGACGAAAAGCCCATTTTCTGTCATGATTTTTTGTCATAGAAGTAGGAGCCCACCACATCTATGATGATACTGGGTTTTGTCACAATTATCGTCATAGAAGTGTCATATGTATGACAGAAATTTTTTTCGTTCAGCCCAAAATGTCACGGATGTGTCTTTTTTTGTAGTGAATGCCAGGCCCAAGTACGAAGCTTTATGCTTCCGATAGAGCCACATTTCAGACGACGAGAGCGGCCTGAGGTCCCGCGCCGCGTCAAGGCACCCGACGAGCTCCTGATGTCTACTACACAACCTTATTCTTGTAGACGTTGTTGGGCCTCCAAGTGCAGAGGTTTGTAGGACAATAGCAAATTTCCCTCAAGTGGATGACCTAAGGTTTATCAATCCATGGGAGGCGTAGGATGAAGATGGTCTCTCTGAAACAACCCCGCAACCAAATAACAAAGAGTCTCTTGTGTCCCCAACACACCCAATACAATGGTAAATTGTATAGGTGCACTAGTTCGACGAAGAGATGGTGATAGAAGTGCAATATGGGTGGTAGATATAGGTTTTTATAATCTGAAATTATAAAAACAACAACGTAACTAATGATAAAAGTGAGCGAAAACGGTATTGCAATGTGTTGAAACAAGGCCTAGGGTTCATACTTTCACTAGTGCAAGTTCTCTCAACAAGGATAACATAATTAGATCATATAACTATCCCTCAACATGCAACAAAGAGTCACTCCAAAGTCACTAATAGCGGAGAACAAATGAAGAGATTATTGTAGGGTATGAAACCACCTCAAAGTTATTCTTTCTGATCAATCCATTGGGCCATTCCTATAAGTGTCACAAACAGCCCTAGAGTTTGTAGTAAAATAGCACCTTAAGACACAAGTCAACCAAAACCCTAATGCCACCTAGATAGTCCAATGTCACCTCAAGTATCCGCGGGTGATTATACGATATGCATCACACAATCTCATATTCATCTATTCAACCAACACAAAGAACTTCAAAGAGTGCCCCAAAGTTTCTACTGGAGAGTCAAGACGAAAACGTGTGCCAACCCCTATGCATAGATTCCCAAGGTCACGGAACCCGCAAGTTGATCACCAAAACATACATCAAGTGAATCAATAGAATACCCCATTGTCACCACGGGTATCCCATGCAAGACATACATCAAGTGTTCTCAAATCCTTAAAGACTCAATCTGATAAGATAACTTCAAAGGTAAAACTCAATCCATTATAAGAGATAGAGGGGGAGAAACATCATAAGATCCAACTATAATAGCAAAGCTTGCGATACATCAAGATCATGCCAAATCAAGAACACAAGAGAGAGATCAAACACATAGCTACTGGTACATACCCTCAGCCCCGAGGGTGAACTACTCCCTTCTTGTCATGGAGAGTGCCAGGATGATGAGGATGGCCACCGGTGATGATTCCCCCCTCCGGCAGGGTGCCGGAACAGGGTCCCGATTGGTTTTTGGTGGCTACAGGGGCTTGCGGCGGCGGAACTCCCGATCTTGGTTATTTTCTAGAGGTTTGGGGATTTATAGGAGAGGTTGGCGTCGAGAACAAGTCAGGGGGGCCCACGAGGCATGGGGCACGACCCAGGGGGTGGGCGCGCCCTCCACCCTCGTGGGGCCCACGGGCCTTCCCTACGATAACTCTTCATTCCAGTATTTTTTATATTTTCCAAAAAAAATCTCCGTTGATTTTGAGCGCATTCCGAGAACTCTTATTTCTACACAAAAAACAACACCACGGTAGTTCTGCTGAAAACAACGTCAGTCCAGGTTAGTTCTAACCAAATCATACCAAAAATCATGTAAAAAATACTATAAACATGGCATGAATACATAAAAAATTATAGATACGTTGGAGACTGATACGTCTCCGTCGTATCTATAATTTTTGATTGTTCCATGCCAATATTCTACAACTTTCATATACTTTTGGCAACTTTTTATACTATTTTTGGGACTAACATATTGATCCAGTGCCCAGTGCCAGTTCCTGTTTGTTGCATGTTTTTTGTTTCGCAGAATATCCATATCAAACGGAGTCCAAACGGGATAAAAACTGATGGAGATTTTTTTTGGAATATATATGATTTTTGGGAAGAAAAATCCACGCGAGACTGTGCCCGAGGGGGCCACGAGGCAGGGGGGCATGCCCCTGACCCTCGTGGCCACCCCGTAAGGCGGTTGATGCCCTTCTTTCGCCGCAAGAAAGCTAATATCCGGATAGAGATCGTGTTAAAATTTCAGCCCAATCGGAGTTAGGGATCTTCGGGAATATAAGAAACGGTGAAAGGGTAGAATCTGAGAACGCAGAAACAGAGAGAGACAGAGAGACATATCCAATCTCGGAGGGGCTCTCGCCCCTCCCATGCCATGGTGACCAAGGACCAGAGGGGAAACCCTTCTCCCATCTAGGGAGGAGGTCAAGGAAGAATAAGAAGGATGGGGGCTCTCCCCCCTCGCTTCCGGTGGCACCGGAGTGCCACCGGGGGCCATCATCATCACCGCCATCATCACCAACTCTTCCCCCCTCTATGCAGTGGTGTACCTCTCTCTTACGTGCTGTAATCTCTACTTAAACATGGTGATCAACGCTATATATTATTTCCCAATGATGTATGGCTATCCTATGATGTTTGAGTAGATCTATTTTGTCCTATGGGCTATTTGATGATCAAGATTGGTTTGAGTTGCATGTTTTATTATTGGTGCTGTCCTATGGTGCTCTCCGTGTCGCACAAGCGTGAGGGATCCCCGCTGTAGGGTGTTGCAATACGTTCATGATTCGCTTATAGTGGGTTGCGTGAGTGACTGAAACACAAACCCGAGTAAGGGGGTTGTTGCGTATGGGATAAAGAGGACTTGATGCTTTAATGCTATGGTTGGGTTTTACCTTAATGATCTTTACTAGTTGCGTATGCTTGCTAGAGTTCCAATCATAAGTGCATATGATCCAAGTAGAGAAAGTATGTTAGCTTATGCCTCTCCCTCATATAAAATTGCAATAATGATTACCGATCTAGTTATCGATTGCCTAGGGACAAATAACTTTCTCGTAACAACAAGCTCTCTACTAAAACTAACTTAGTTGTGTCTTTATCTAAACAGCCCCTACTTTTTATTTACATAATCTTTATTATCTTGCACACCTATCCAACAACATCTACAAAGTACTTCTAGTTTCATACTTGTTCTAAGTAAAGCAAACATCAAGTGTGCGTAGAGTTGTATCGGTGGTCGATAGAACTTGAGGGAATATTTGTTCTGCCTTTAGCTCCTCGTTGGGTTTGACACTCTTACTTATCGAAAACTGTTGCGATCCCCTATACTTGTGGGTTATCAAGACCTTTTTCTGGCGCCATTGCCGGGGAGCAATAGCGTGGGGTGAATATTCTCGTGTGTGCTTGTTTGCTTTATCACTAAGTAATTTTTATTTGTTGTTCTTAGTTGTTCTTTATCTTTAGTTATGGATATGGAACACGAAATACTGAAAAAATTAGGTGTACTTTCTGCTCATGGAGATGGGGAACCTCCTAAAACCCTCGATGCTGGTTATGTGAAAGATATTATGTACTACTTTAATAATCCTGAGAAAACCCCATTCAATTATGTAATGGGAGTAACGTTGGATCAACATGAATACTTTAGGGATTACCGCTTGACACAAAAAGGGAAACTATTATGGGATCAAATTCATATATTGAAGTGGTATGCTAGGCAACTATGCCTGAGATATGACTATACTTGTTGCTCTAGGATGAAGGCTCCACACCTTCCCTTTTCATGCGAATTTAATGATAATAAAACCTTAGCTTCTTATGCTAATGGTATATATGATTACTATGATGTGGAACAAATAGAAGAATTTGTTGCTTTTATGGGTGCTTATGAAATTGAATCTATGTTTAAAGAGTTTGAAGACTTTGATGATTCGGTTTATAGACCTGAAAATTTAGCTATCCTTAAATATTGTTATGATAATTATGAATACAATTATGATATTAATGCACTTATTGAGAAAGTCTCCGCTGTCCAAGAAGAGACTATATTTTGCAGGAGTCTATGGAAGAAGAAGTTGATGAAACTGTGAGCTCATTGGATGAAAAAAATGAGGAGGAGAGCAAAGAACAAAAGGAGGAAGAGCGGATTGATCACTCGTGCCCACCTTCTAATGAGAGTAACTCTTCAACTCATACATCGTTTAATTTCCCTTTGTGCTTACCGAAGGATGATTGCTATGATGACTATTATGATCCCGTCGATTCTCTTGAAATATCCCTTTTTGATGATGCTTGCTATGCTTGTGGCCAATATGCCAATATGAATTATGCTTATGGAGATGAACTTGCTATAGTTACTTATGTTAAACATGAAATTGTTGCTATTGCACCCACGCATGATAGTCCTATTATCTTTTTGAATTCTCCCGACTACACTATATCGGAGAAGTTTGCCCTCATTAAGGATTACATTGATGGGTTGTGTTTTACTAACACACATGATGATTTTGATGAATATAATATGCATGTGCTTGCTGCTCCTACTTGCAATTATTATGAGAGAGGAGCTATATCTCCACCTCTCTATGTTTCCCACATGATAAAATTGCAAGAAACTGTTTATACTATGCATTGGCCTTTACTATGTGTGCATGAATTGTTCTTTTATGACATGCCGATGCATAGGAAGACAGTTAGACTTTGTCATTACATGATATATGTTACTTTATGCTCACTACTAAATTATAAATCATTGATAATTAAAATTGGCTTTGATATACCTTGGGATCCAGGTGGATTCACTACTTGAGCACTATATGCCTAGCTTAATGGCTTTAAAGAAAGCGTTGCCAGGGAGACAACCCGGAAGTTTTAGAGAGTCATTTATTTCCGTTGAGTGCTTTTATGTAGTTTAAAAACAACAAAAATAAATAGGGGAACCCAAAACTTTTTCAAAAAGGAAAGTGAAAGTGAGAAAGACAAACATTGTTGAAGTGGGAGAGCTCCTTGAACTTTGTTCATGCTCACGGCAACTTTGTGAATCTTGATTACAGAAACTTTTCAACAAAAATAATTATCCCCTTGTACAATTCCATCGTATTATAAAAATAATGTGCCAAGGTTTGCCTTTAGGATGTTTACATTTGCTTGATGGTTTGTACGGTGCAGGACAGAAACTTTGGCTGTTGTGCGCGATTTTACATTTTTAGCTGGAACGTCAAATGGTTCTGATTATTTTTGAACTATCTTTCTATACAAATTGTTTATTTTTCCTGATTTTGGAAGAATTTTTCAAGTATGATAAGTATGGTGAATGTTCAGATTATTACAGATTGTTCTGTTTTAGACAGATTCTGTTTTTGATGCATAGTTTGCTTGTTTTGATGAAACTATCGATTCATATCAGTGGATTAATCCATGAAAAAGTCATACTACAGTAGACACAATGCAAAAACAAATATGAATTGGTTTGCAATAGTACTTAGAGTAGTGACTTGCTTTATTATACTAACGGAGCTTACCGAGTTTTCTGTTGAAGTTTTGTGTGGATGAAGTGTTCGATGATCGAGAAGGTCTCGATGTGAGAAGAAGGAAGAGAGGCAAGAGCTCAAGCTTGGGGATGCAAAAGGCACCCCAAGAAAATATTCAAGGATACTTAAGCGTCTAAGCTTGGGGATGCCCCGGAAGGCATCCCCTGTTTCTTCAACAAGTATCGGCATGTTTGCGGATTCGTTTCGTTCATGCGATATGTGCAATCTTGGAGCGTCTTTTGCATTTAGTTTTCATTTTTATTTTATGCACCATGCTGGTATGACATAGTCCTTGGTTGATTTATATAATGCTCTATGCACTTCACTTATATCTTTTGAGTATGGCTTTATAGAATGCTTCATGTGCTTCACTTATATCATTTGAAGCTTGGATTGCATGTTTCTCTTTACATAGAGAACCGCCATTTGTAGAATGCTCTTTTGCTTCACTTATATTTTTTAGAGCATGAGAATATCTGTTGTAGAAAGAATTAAACTCTCTTGCTTCACTTATATCTATTTAGAGAGATGATAGGAATTGGTCATTCACATGGTTAGTCATAAAATCCTACATAAAACTTTAGATCACTGAATATGATATGTTTGATTCCTTGCAATAGTTTTGCGATATAAAGATGGTGATATTAGAGTCATGCTAGTGGGCAGTTGTGGATTAGTAGAAATACTTGTGTTGAGGTTTGTGATTACCGTAGCATGCGCGTATGGTGAACCGTTATGTAACAAAGTCGGAGCATGAGGTATTTATTGATTGTCTTCCTTATGAGTGGCGGTCGGGGACGAGCGATGGTCTTTTCCTACCAATATATCCCCCTAGGAGCATGCGTGTAGTACTTTGTTTCGATAGCTAATAGACTTTTGCAATAAGTATGTGAGTACTTTATGACTAATGTTGAGTCCATGGATTATACGCACTCTCACCCTTCCACCATTGCTAGCCTCTCTAGTATCGCGCAACTTTCGCCGGTACCTTAAGCCCACCATATACCTTCCTCAAAACAGCCACCATACCTACCTATCATGGCATTTCCACAGCCATTCCGAGATATATTGCCATGCAATTTCCACCATCATCATTTTCATGACTTGGGCATTCATTGTCATATTGCTTTGCACGATCGTAAGATAGCTAGCATGATGTTTTCATGGCTTGTCCGTTTTTGATGTCATGGCTACGCTAGATCATTGCACATCCCGGTACACTCCCGGAGGCATTCATATAGAGTCATTTCTTTGTTCTAGATATCGAGTTGTAATATTGAGTTGTAAGTAAATAAAAGTGTGATGATCATCATTATTAGAGCATTGTCCCAGTGAGGAAAGGATGATGGAGACTATGATTCCCCCACAAGTCGGGATGAGACTCCGGACAAAAAAAGAGAAAGGCCAAAAAAAGAGAGAAGGCCCCCAAAAAAGTAAAAAAAAATGAGAGAAAAAGAGAGAAGGGACAATGTTACTATCCTTTTACCACACTTATGCTTCAAAGTAGCACCATGTTCTTCATATAGAGAGCCTCTTGAGTTATCACTTTCATATACTAGTGGGAATTTTCATTATAGAACTTGGCTTGTATATTCCGATGAGGGGCTTCCTCAAATGCCCGAGGTCTTCATGAGCAAGCAAGTTGGATGCACACCCACTTAGTTTTCAGTTGGAGCTTTCATACACTTATAGCTCTAGTGCATCTGTTTCATGGCAATCCCTACTCACTCACATTGATATCTATTGATGGGCATCTCCATAGCCCATTGATACGCCTAGTTGATGTGAGACTATCTTCTCCTTTTTGTCTTCTCCACAACCACCATTCTATTCCACCTATAGTGTTATGTCCATGGCTCACGCTCATGTATTGCGTGAAAGTTGAAAAGGTTTGAGAACGTCAAAAGTATGAAACAATTGCTTGGCTTGTCATCGGGGTTGTGCATGATGTGAATATTTTGTGTGGTGAAGATGGAGGATAGCCAGACCATATGATTTTGTAGGGATAACTTTCTTTGGCCCTGTTATTTTGAAAAGACATGATTGCTTTATTAGTAGGCTTGAAGTATTATTGTTTTTATGTCAAATGATAGACTATTGCTTTGAATCACTCGTGTCTTAATATTCATGCCATGATTAGATATGTGATCAAGATTATGCTAGGTAGCGTTCCACATCAAAAGTTATCTTTTTTATTCATTTACCTACTCAAGGACGAGCAGGAATTAAGATTGGGGATGCTGATACGTCTCCGTCGTATCTATAATTTTTGATTGTTCCATGCCAATATTCTACAACTTTCATATACTTTTGGCGACTTTTTATACTATTTTTGGGACTAACATATTGATCCAGTGCCCAGTGCCAGTTCCTGTTTGTTGCATGTTTTTTGTTTTGCAGAATATCCATATCAAACGGAGTCCAAACGAGATAAAAAATGACGGAGATTTTTTTGGAATATATATGATTTTTGGGAAGAAAAATCCATGCGAGACGGTGCCCGAGGGGGCCACGAGGCAGGGGGCGCGCCCCAGGGGGCAGGCGTGCCCCTGACCCTCGTGGCCACCCCGCAAGGCGGTTGATGCCCTTCTTTCGCTACAATAATGCTAATATCCAGATAGAGATTGTGTTAAAATTTCAGCCCAATCAGAGTTACGGATCTCCGGGAATATAAGAAACGGTGAAAGGGTAGAATCTAAGAACGCGAAAATAGAGAGAGACAGAGAGACAGATCCAATCTCGGAGGGGCTCTCGCCCCTCCCACGCTATGGAGACCAAGGACCAGAGGGGAAACCCTTCTCCCATCTAGGGAGGAGGTCAAGGAAGAAGAAGAAGGATGGGGGCTCTCTCCCCCTCGCTTCCGGTGGCACCGGAGTGCCACCAGGGGCCATCATCATCACCGCCATCATCACCAACTCTTTCCCCCTGTATGCAGCGGTGTACCTCTCTCTTACCCACTGTAATCTCTACTTAAACATGGTGCTCAATGCTATATATTATTTCCCAATGATGTATGGCTATCCTATGATGTTTGAGTAGATCCGTTTTGTCCTATGGGCTATTTGATGATCAAGATTGGTTTGAGTTGCATGTTTTATTATTGGTGCTGTCCTATGGTGCTTGCTACCTCTTTTAGCACTGCGTTGGTTTTCCCCGAAGAGGAAGGGATGATACAGCAAAGTAGAGTAAGTATTTCCCTCAGTTTTTTAGAACCAAGGTATCAATCCAGTAGGAGGCTACGCGCGAGTCCCTCGCACCTGCACAAAACAAATAAATCCTCGCAACCAACGCAAATAGGGGTTGTCAATCCCTATAGGGCCACTTACGAGAGTGAGATCTGATAGATATGATAAGATAATATTTTTGGTATTTTCATGATAAAGATGCAAAGTAAAATAAAGGCAAAGTAAATGGCAAAGTAAATAACTAAGTAGTAGGAGATTGATATGATAAAGACAGACCCGGGGGCCATAGGTTTCACTAGTGGCTTCTCTCGAGAGCATAAGTATTCTACGGTGGGTGAACAAATTACTGTTGAGCAATTGACAGAATTGAGCATAGTTATGAGAATATCTTGGTATGATCATGTATATAGGCATCACGTCCGAGACAAGTAGACCGACTCCTGCCTGCATCTACTACTATTACTCCACTCATCGACCGCTATCCAGCATGCATCTAGAGTATTAAGTTAAAAACAGAGTAACGCCTTAAGAAAGATGACATGATGTAGAGGGATAGACTCATGCAATATGAAGAAAACCCCATCTTGTTATCCTCGATGGCAACAATACAATACATGCCTTGCTGCCCTTACTGTCACCGGGAAAGGACACCGCAAGATTGAACCCAAAGCTAAGCACTTCTCCCATTGCAAGAAAGATCAATCTAGTAGGCCAAACCAAACTGATAATTCGAAGAGAATTGCGATGATAACCAATCATACATAAAACAATTCAGAGAAGATTCAAATATTATTCATAGATAGACTTGATCATAAACCCACAATTCATCGGTCTCAACAAACACACCACAAAAAGAAGATTACATCGAATAGATCTCCACAAGAGAGGGGGAGAACATTGTATTGAGATCCAAAAAGAGAGAAGAAGCCATCTAGCTACTAACTATGGACCCGTAGGTCTGAAGTAAACTACTCACACTTCATCAGAGAGGCTATGGTGTTGATGTAGAAGCCCTCCGTGATCGATGCCCCCTCCGGCGGAGCTCCGGAACAGGCCCCAAGATGGGATCTCGTGGATACAGAATGTTACGGCGGTGGAATTAGGGTTTTGGCTCCGTATCTGATCGTTTGGGGGTACGTGGGTATATATAGGAGGAAGAAGTACGTCGGTGGAGCAACAGGGGGCCCACGAGGGTGGAGGGCGTGCCTAGGGGGGGGGGGGGAGGCGCGCCCCCTACCTTGTGGCCTCCTATTTCATGGCTTGACGTAGGGTCCAAGTCTCCTAAGTTGTATTCGATGAGAAAATCACGTTCCCGAAGGTTTCATTCCGTTTGGACTCCGTTTGATATTCCTTTTCTTCGAAACCCTAAAACAGGCAAAAAACAGCAATTCTGGGCTGGGTCTCCGGTTAATAGGTTAGTCCCAAAAATAATATAAAAGTGGATAATAAAGCCCAATAATGTCCAAAACAGTAGATAATATAGCATGGAGCAACCAAAAATTATAGATATGTTGGAGACGTATCAGTGCTCTCCGTGTCGTGCAAGCGTGAGGGATCCCCGCTATAGGGTGTTGCAATACGTTCATGATTTGCTTATAGTGGGTTGCATGAGTGACTGAAACACAAACCCGAGTAAGGGGGTTGTTGCGTATGGGATAAACATGACTTGATGCTTTAATGCTATGGTTGGGTTTTACCTTAATGATCTTTACTAGTTGCGGATGCTTGCTAGAGTTCCAATCATAAGTGCATATGATCCAAGTAGAGAAAGTATGTTCTCTTATGCCTCTCCCTCACATCAAATTGCAATAATGATTACCGGTCTAGTTATCGATTGCCTAGGGACAAATAACTTTCTCGTAACAACAAGCTCTCTACTAAAACAAACTTAGTTGTGTCTTTATCTAAACAGCCCCTACTTTTTATTTACATAATCTTTATTATCTTGCAAACCTATCCAACAACATCTACAAAGTACTTCTAGTTTCATACTTGTTCTAGGTAAAGCGAACATCAAGTGTGCGTAGAGTTGTATCGGTGGTTGATAGAACTTGAGGGAATATTTGTTCTGCCTTTAGCTCCTCGTTGGGTTCGACACTCTTACCTATCGAAAACTGTTGCGATCCCCTATACTTGTGGGTTATCAGAGACGTATCAGCATCCCTAAGCTTAATTCCTACCCGTCCTCGAGTAGGTAAATGATAAAAATAGAATTTTTGATGTGGAGTGCTACCTAACATATTTATCAGTATAATCTCTCTTTATTGTGGCAAGAATATTCTGATCCATAAGATTCAAAAGTTTAATATTGACATAAAAACAGTAATACTTCAAGCATACGAACAAAGCAGTCATGTCTTCTCAAAATAACATGGCCAAAGGAAGCTATCCCTACAAAATCATGTAGTCTGGCTATGCTCTATCTTCATCACACAAAATATTTAAATCATGCACAACCCTGATGACAAGCCAAGCAATTGTTTCATACTTTTGATGTTCTCAAACTTTTTCAATCTTCATGCAATACATGAGTGTGAGCCATGGACATAGCACTATAGGTGGAATCGAATATGGTGGTTGTGGAGAAGACAAAAAGGAGGAAGATAGTCTCACATCAACTAGGCGTATCAACGGGCTATGGAGATGCCCATCAATAGATATCAATGTGAGTGAGTAGGGATTGCCATGCAACGGATGCACTAGAGCTATAAGTGTATGAAAGCTCCAACTGAAAACTAAGTGGGTGTGCATCCAACTCGCTAGCTCATGAAGACCTAGGGCATTTTGAGGAAGCCCATCAATGGAATATCCAAGCCAAGTTCTATAATGAAAAATTCCCACTAGTATATGAGAGTGACAACATATGAGACTCTCTATCATGAAGATCATGGTGCTACTTTGAAGCACAAGTGTGGAAAAAGGATAGTAGCATTGTCCCTTCTCTCTTTTTCTCTCTTTTTTTGTTTGGCTTCTTTGGCCTCTTTTTTTTTCATTGGCTTCTTTGGCCTCTTTTTTTATTTCCTCACACAGGACAATGCTCTAATAATGATAATCATCACACTTCTATTTATTTACACCTAAAGGATTACAACTTGATACTTAGAACAAAATACGACTCTATATAAATGCCTCCGACGGTGTACCGGGATGTGCAATGAATCAAGAGTGACATGTATGAAAAAATTATGAAAGGTGGTTTTTGCCACAAATACGATGTCAAATGCATGATCATGCAAAGCAATATGACAATGATGAAGCATGTCATAATAAAAGAAACGGTGGAAAGTTGCATGGCAATATATCTTGGAATGGCTATGGAAATGCCATAATAGGTATAAGTATGGTGGATGTTTTGAGGAAGGTAATGGTGGGTGTTATGGTACCGGCGAAAGTTGCGCGGCACAAGAGAGGCTAGCAATGGTGGAAGGGTGAGAGTGCGTATAATCCATGGACTCAACATTAGTCATAAAGAACTCACATACTTATTGCGAAAATCTATTAGTTATCGAAACGAAGTACTATGTGCATGCTCCTAGGGGGATATATTGGTAGAAAAGACCATCGCTCATCCACGACCGCCACTCATAAGGAAGACAATCAAAAAATAAATCATGCTCCGACTTCATCACATAACGGTTCACCATACGTGCATGCTACGGGAATCACAAACTTTAACACAAGTATTTCTCAAATTCACAACTACTTACTAGCATGACTCTAATATCACCATATTTATATCTCAAACCTATCATAAGGAATCAAACTTCTCATAGTATTCAATGCACTTATTATGAAAGTTTTTATTATATCCCTCTTGGATGCCCATCATATTAGGACTAAATTCATAACCTAATAAAATTACCATGCTATTTAGAGACTCTCAAAATAATATAAGTGAAGCATGAGAGTTCATGACAAACTACTCCAAAAGATATAAGTGAAGATCAATGAGTAGTCGAATAATTATGCAACTATGTGAAGACTCTCTAATACTTAAGAATTTCAGATCTTGGTATTTTATTCAAACATCAAGCAAAACAAAATAAAATGACATTGCAAGGATAGCACATTGATACGTCTCCAACGTATCTACTTTTTCAAACACTTTTGCCCTTGTTTTGGACTCTAACTTGCATGATTTGAATGGAACTAACCCGGCCTGACGCTGTTTTTAGCAGAATTACCATGGTGTTATTTATGTGCAGGAGCAAACGTTCTCGGAATGACCAGAAACTTCACGGAGACACTTTTCAGAAAATAAGAAAAATACCTGCCAAATATGAAGGCCAGGGGGCCCACCGTCTCTCCACGAGGGTGGGGGGCGCGCCCCCCTACCTCGTGGGCCCACTGTTGCCTCTCCGACTCCAACTCCACCTCCATATATTGAGTTTCGGGGAGAAAAAAAATCAGAGAGAAGAAATCATCGCGTTTTACGATACGGAGCCGCCGCCAAGCCCTAAAACCTCTCGGGAGGGCTGATCAGGAGTCCGTTCGGGGCTCCGGAGAGGGGAATCCATTGCCATCGTCATCATCAACCATCCTCCATCACCAATTTCATGATGCTCACCGCCGTGCGTGAGTAATTCCATCGTAGGCTTGCTGGACAGTGATGGGTTGGATGGGATCTATCATGTAATCGAGTTAGTTTGCTATGACTTTGCTATGCTTAATGCTTGTCACTAGGGCCCGAGTGCCATGATTTCAGATCTGAACCTATTATGTTTTCATCAATATATGAGTGTTCTTGATCCTATCTTGCAAGTCTATAGTCACCTATTATGTGTTATGATCCGTTAACCCCGAAGTGACAATAATCGGGATACTTACCGGTGATGACCGTAGTTTGAGGAGTTCATGTATTCACTATGTGTTAATGCTTTGTTCCGGTTCTCTATTAAAAGGAGACCTTAATATCCCTTAGTTTCCGTAAGGACCCCGCTGCCACGGGAGGGTAGGACAAAAGATGTCATGCAAGTTCTTTTCCATAAGCATGTATAACTATGTTCAGAATACATGCCTACATTATATCAATGAACTGGAGCTAGTTCTGTTTCACCCTAGGTTATGACTGTTACATGATGAACCGCATCCGACATAATTCTCCATCACCGATCCATTGCCCACGAGCTTTCCATATATTGTTCTTCGCTTATTTACTTTTCCGTTGCTATTGCTATCATCACTACAAAATACCAAAAACATTACTTTTACTACTGTTACCTTTTGCTACCGTTATCACCACTATCATATTACTTTTCTACTAAACACTTTGCTGCAGATATTAGGTTTCCAGGTGTGGTTGAATTGACAACGTAGCTGCTAATACTTGAGAATATTCTTTGGCTCCCCTTGTGTCGAATCAATAAATTTGGGTTGAATACTCTACCCTCGAAAACTGTTGCGATCCCCTATACTTGTGGGTTATCAAGACTATTTTCTGGCGCCGTTGCCGGGGAGCATAGCTCTATTCTTTGAGTCACTTGGGATATATATCTTCTTATCATTATGAAGAACTTGAGAGATCCAAAAACCAAGATCTATCCCTCAACTACGAGGGGAGGTAAGGAACTGCCATCTAGCTCTGCACTTGATTCACCTTCTGTTTTGAGTAAGCTTGCGACACCTACACCTGCTTCTGCTATTCGTTCTGATATGTCACATGTTATTGATGATGCCACTTCTGCTATGCATGATACTTATGATGAAACTACCTCTATGCCTGATACTACTATGCCACTTAGTGCTTTTCTTGATGAACAACTTGCCAGGGCTAGAGAAATTGAAAATATTGAATCTGATGATACTGATGGAAGTGATGATGAAGAACCACTTGCCATCCCTAAGGGTTATGTTTTTGATCAAGATGCTTCTTTAGCTATTTTAGCTTGCAGAAATAGAACTGAACTTAAAAAATTATTAGCTAAATGGAGTAAGCAATCTCTAAATGCTAGAATGAAACCTGACCCTGCTTTTCCTACTTCACCTATCTTTGTTACTGATAAGGATTATGAATTCTCTATTGATCCTGATATAATTACTTTGGTTGAATCTGATCCTTTTCATGGTTATGAATCTGAAACTGTTGTGGCACATCTTACTAAACTGAATGATATAGCCACCCTATTCACCAAAGATGAGAGAACTCGCTACTTTTATATCCTTAAAATATTTCTGTTCTCATTAAAGGGTGATGCTAAGATATGGTTTAATTCTCTTGATCCTGGTTGTGTGCGTAGTCCCTAGGATATGATTTATTATTTCTCCGCTAAATATTTCCTTGCTCATAAGAAACAAGCTGCTTTAAGGGATATATATAATTTTGTGCAAATTGAAGAAGAGAGTCTCCCACAAGCTTGGGGGAGGCTTCTCCAATTACTTAATGCTTTGCCTGATCATCCTCTTAAGAAAAATGAAATACTTGATATCTTTTATAATGGACTAACTGATGCCTCCAGAGATTACCTGGATAGTTGTGCTAGTTCTGTCTTCAGGGAAAGAACACCAGATGAAGCTGAAATTCTATTGAATAATATGTTGACAAATGAAAATAATTGGACACCTCCAGAGCCAATTGCTGAGCCTATTCCTAAACCAACTCTGAAGAAGAGGGGCATTCTATTTCTCAGTCCTGAAGATATGCAAGAGGCAAAGAAATCTATGGAAGAAAAATGTATTAAAGCTGAAGATGTTAAGAATTTACCTCCTATTGAAGAAATACATGGTCTTAATTTACCGCCTGTTGAAGAAACATATAATCCAAATCCTTTACCTATTAAAGAAACTCATGGTCTTGATAACCCGACACAGGTAGTAAAGGTAAATTCTCTCTATAGATATGATAAAGGTGTAATCCCATTTACTAAAATTGCTAGCCCATGCTTAGATGAGTTTGATAAATTTATGGCTAAGCAAAAAGACTTTAATGCTTATTTTTGTAGACAATTAAAATACAATTCAAATATGCTTGGACACTTGGGTGATTATATGGCTAATGTTAAAAGTGAACTTAAACTTATTAGTAAACATGCTTCTATGGTTACCACTCAAGTAGAACAAGTACTTAAAGCTCAAAATGATTTGCTCAATGAATTGAATAATGATAATGCTGTTAGAGTGGCTACTAGAACTGGTAGAATGACTCGGGAACCTTTGTATCCTGAAGGCCACCCTAAGAGAATTGAGCAAGATTCTCAAAGAAATAATATAGATGCACCTAGTTCTTCTAAAAAGAAGAAAAAGAAAAATGATAGGACTTTGCATGCTCCTAGTGATCCTATTGTTGAAACACCCGAGAATCCAAATGATATTTCTATTTCTAATGCTGAAACACAATCTGGTAATGAACCTGAAACTAGTGATAATGCTAATAATAATGTTCATAATAATGCTCAACCTAGTAATGATAATGACATAGAAATTGAACCTGCTGTTGATCTTGATAACCCACAATCAAATAATCAACTTTATGATAAGAAAGACTTCGTTCCTAGGAAACATGGTAAAGAAAGAGAACCATGGGTTCAGAAACCCATGCATTTTCCTCCAAACCATCCAAGAAAAAGTATGATGAGGATTTTGAGTGCTTTGCTGAAATGATTAAACCTATCTTTTTGCGTATGCGATTAACTGATATGCTCAAAACCAATCCTTATGCTAAGTATATGAAAGATATTATTACAAATAAAAGAAAGATACCGAAAGCTGAAATTTCCACCATGCTTGCTAATTAAACTTTTAAGGGTGGAATACCAAAGAAACTTGGAGATCCAGGAGTACCCACTCTACCTTGCTCCATTAAAGGAAACTATGTTAAAACTGCTTTATGTGATCTTGGAGCCGGTGTTAGTGTTATGCCTCTCTCTTTATATCATAGACTTGATTTGAATAAGTTGACACCTACTGAAATATCTTTGCAAATGGCTGATAAATCAACTGCTATACCTGTCGGTATTTGTGAGGATGTGCCTGTTGTTGTTGCAAACGTTACTATTTTAACAGACTTCGTTATTCTTGATATTCCCGAGGACGATAGTATGTCTATTATTCTTGGAAGACCCTTTTTGAATACTGCAGGGGCTGTTATTGATTGCACTAAAGGCAATGCCACTTTTCATGTTAATGGTAATGAGCATATGGTACACTTTCCGAGGAAACAACCTCAAGTTCATAGTATCAACTCTATTAGAAAAATTCCATCGATTATATTTGGAGGTTTTGAATTTCCTCTTCCTACTATCAAGAAGAAATATGATATTCTTATTATTGGGTATGTGCATATCCTCGTTGAGGTAACATAGTGTCATTCGAAATTTCTCCGGTTCCATGTTATTCGAAATGAGTTCGCAAACAAGACTTGATCAACCTTGTTAGTGGATTCCTTTTGATGATCATGAGATGGATGAAACTAGAAGGCACAACTTTTTGTATCCCACTTTTACTTTCTGTTATTTATATTAAATAAAGTAAAATAATTATTTGTCTGTCTGTTATCTGATTATCCGTGCAATATAAAAATACCTCAAAAATAAAAGTTCTCCAAATGCCCTGAAAATTAAATATGATTTTTTCTACAATATTTGAGGATTTATGGAACAAAGAACACACCAGGGGGGCAACCACCTTGCCACGAGGGTGGAGGGCGCGCCCACCCCTATAGGGCGCGCCCCTGCCTCGTGGGCCCACTGTGGCCCTCCTCCACTTATCCTTTCACCCATACACTTCATCTTCCTCCCCCAAACACAAATATCCAGTTCAAGCACGAGTTCAAGCTCGTTTTGCTGCCTTTTTCGATCTCCTTGCTCAAAGCACCTCTCACAAAACTGCTTGGGGAGATTGTTCCTTGGTATGTGACTCCTCCATTGGTCCAATTAGTTTTTGGTCTAGTGCTTTATTCATTGCAAAATTTTTCTGCTCAGGTGACCCTATTCTTGAGCTTGCATGTCAAATTTATATGGTTCCAAGTAGTTTTGATGCATGATATAGGCCCTAGGCACTTGTAGGAGTAGTTGCTATCAATATTATTGAGTTTGGTTTACTTTTATTTTGAAGTTACTAAAAATTTCAGAATTTTTTAGAAAATGATGAGGAGACTTTTGAGGGGCTCATCGAGCCAAAGCTCGAAGGAAAAGGCACCAAAGCCTAAGTATAATCTGCCTTGCACCGCGGAGGTTCGAGCGTGTGAATGGCCTTCCGAGGATTTCTTAAGAGCAGCCGGGATTTATGAAGATTTTCATGAATTGGCTCAGACTACATGCCTTACCGCGTTCCTCCACAACCAATGCGATTAGTATCTCTTGCTCACAAATACTTTGTGCAAAACTTTCATTTTCATTCTAGGAACTCACCACCTAAGATGGAGTTTCATTTATATGATGAGCATAAGGAGATGTCACTTTATGATTTCTGTCGGATTTGTTTAGTCCCTTTTGAGGGCAATACAGAAGAACCACATCGTGATGATGAGGAGGGATTTATTGACACTATCACTGTAGGGGAAACAAGGAATGTTTCCGATGCACAAATCACTAGCATTCACTTTCCTGTTTTACGTTATTTTGCATTATTTGCTAGTCGCTGCTTAATTGGTCGCGGAAACTGTGGAAAACCTGAGTATCCCTGATATTATTATTTTGCACCACAGTCTATACGGTGATAACTCTTTTAGTATGGGCGGCATTATTGCCAAACGGTTAAGTCTGAACGGTACCAAGGGCCCCATCTTTGGAGGCATCTATGCTACACGCCTAGCTGTACATTTTAACATACCTATTAGGCATGCTGAGAAGGAAGAAAAAGTGCTGCCTTGTGTTTATCTAGATTATAAAAGTATGGTAGCACATGATTTTATTGTTAATAATAGCTTAAATATCAATTGTTCGTTAATAAACATCAACCTGAGACTATTACCTTGCCTGCTCCTTCTTTGTTTGATTTGACTATAGGCACGTACCTTGTTCCGTTGACGGCTATTCACGCCTACCGGAACCCTGCACCAGCCGAGGAGCCAGAGCCGGAACCACAATTTGATCCTTCACGACAGTCTAATTATCAGTGGGATCCGGAGATGATTGTCAGCCAGTGGCAATCGAAGTCTTCCTCGTCTGCACCACAGTACGACCCCAACTATTATTATGGATATCAGCCAGGCCAGCCGTGGCCATAGACCAACTTAGGCCAAAAGCCTAAGCTTGGGGGAGTACGTATTTCTCACCGACATTACATTTATGCTCACACACTCCTTGCTAGATGTCGGTGCTCATACTTTTTCATTGTATCATCCATGCTAGTTTATTTTCCCTTTTTATGCTTTCTTCTTGTGTGTTTAATAAACCTTAAGAAAAACCCAAAAAAATTAGTTGTAGCTTTGAATCAGTTTACTTTCCATGCTTGTAGTAATTAAAAAGAAAACCCAAAAATATTTCCTCTTCTTCTTTTGCTTGTTGGGAGCTTTCCCGTGTAAATAGTTTTATTTCTTTTCTTTTCTTTGGTGGTCGATAGGAGAAGACCATGCTTAAATTGTTGAAGTGTCTCTTATATGCATTATTGTTGATCTAATAAAAGAGACCATATTGCCTTGTCTTCTCCTGTTTATTGAATGCTTGCAGATTCCAGCCTAGTCCAATGCACATGCACTATTATTATTATTCACACTATTCGGTCATGCAAGTGAAAGGCAATTATGATGATATATGATGGACTGACTGAGATGAGAAAAGTTGGTATGAACTCGACCTCTTTTGTTTTTGTAAATATGATTAGTTCATCATTCCTGATTCAGCCTATTATGAATAAACATGTTTGCAATGACAATTAGAGATCATAGTTTCTTGTGCCATGCTTGATTAACTATGAGTTATAAGGGTTTACCTTGCGTGCCAACATGCTATTAAAACGGTTATGATGTGGTATGATAGGTGGTATCCTCCTCTGAATGATTTAAGTGACTTGACTTGGCGCATGTTCACGCATGTAGTTGAAACAAAATCAACATAGCCTTCACGATATTTATGTTCATGGTGGATTATATCCTACTCATGCTTGCATCCGGTGTTGATTAATTTTAATGCATGTTCATGACTGTTGTCGCTCTCTAGCTGGTTGCTTCCCAGTCTTTTGCTAGCCTTCACCTGTACTAAGCGGGAATACTGCTTGTGCATCCAAACTCCTTAAACCCTAAAGTTATTCCACATGAGTCCACTATACCTACCTATATATGGTATCTACCTGCCGTTCCAAGTAAAATTGTATGTGCCAAACTCTAAACCTTCAAATAAATATCCTGTTTTGTATACTCGAATAGCTCATGTATCAACTAGGGCTGTCTGTATCTTCCATGTTAGGCGGGTTATTCTCAAGAGGAGTGGACTCCGCTCCTCACTCACGAGATAAATGACTGGTCACCGGGATGCCCAATCCCATGCTTTATGCAAACTAAATCAAAATAATTGCAAACAAAACTCCCCCTGGGACTCTTGTTAGTTGGAGGCACTCGTTGTTTCGAACAAGCCATGGATTGATGCTTGTTGGTGGAAGGGGGAGTATAAACTTTACCATTCTGTTTGGGAACCGCCTATAATGTGTGAAGCATGGAAGATATCGCCATCTCTTGGTTGTTATGTTGACAATGAAAGTATACCTCTCAAAATATTATTCACCTCTATTTTAAAACCGAGCTCTGGAACCTCTACAAATCCCTGCTTCCCTCAGCGAAGGGCCTATTTATTTACTTTTATGCTGAGTCATCATCCTCTTATTAAAAAGCACCAGTTGGAGAGCACCACTGTCATTTGCATTCATTACTGTTGGTTTACATCGAGTATGACTTGACTGGATCTCTTTTACCATGAATTACAATGTCTAGTCAGTCCTTGGTCTTTAAAGGTTCTCTGCATTTATGTTTTGCGGTCTCAGAAAGGGCTAGCGAGATACCATCCTGTTATATCATATTATGATTGTTTTGAGAAAGTGTTGTCATCCGAGTTTTATTATTATGGCTCGCTAGTTGATTATGCTATTGATATGAGTAAACTTGAGACCTATGCGTTATTGCAAATGTGGTTAGTTATAATCTTTGCCGAAAACTTGAATGCCGGCTTTACATATTTACAACAACAAGAGCAAACAGAGGTTGTAAAAGTTTTTCTTTATCACTTTCAGTTTATCAACTGAATTGCTTGAGGACAAGCAAAGGTTTAAGCTTGGGGGAGTTGATACGTCTCCAACGTATCTACTTTTCCAAACACTTTTGCCCTTGTTTTGGACTCTAACTTGCATGATTTGAATGGAACTAACCTGGACTAACGCTATTTTCAGCAGAATTACCATGGTGTTATTTATGTGCAGGAGCAAACGTTCTCGGAATGACCTGAAACTTCAAGGAGACACTTTTCAGAAAATAAGAAAAATACCTGCCAAAGATGAAGGCCAGGGGGCCCACCGTCTCTCCACGAGGGTGGGGGGTGCGCCCCCCTAGGGCGCGCCCCCTACCTCGTGGGCCCCCTATTGCCTCTCCGACTCCAACTCCACCTCCATATATTGAGTTTCGGGGAGAAAAAAATCAGAGAGAAGAAATCATCGTGTTTTACGATACGGAGCCGCCGCCAAGCCCTAAAACCTCTCGGAAGGGCTGATCAGGAGTCCGTTCGGGGCTCCGGAGAGGGGAATCCGTCGCCATCATCATCATCAACCATCCTCCATCACCAATTTCATGATGCTCACCGCCGTGCGTGAGTAATTCCATCATAGGCTTGCTGGACGGTGATGGGTTGGATGGGAACTATCATGTAATCGAGTTAGTTTTGTTAGGGTTTGATCCCTAGTGTCCACTATGTTCTGAGATTGATGTTGCTATGACTTTGCTATGCTTAATGCTTGTCACTAGGGCCCGAGTGCCATGATTTCAGATCTGAACCTATTATGTTTTCATCAATATATGAGTGTTCTTGATCCTATCTTGCAAGTCTATAGTCACCTATTATGTGTTATGATCCGTTAACCCCGAAGTGACAATAATCAGGATACTTACCGGTGATGACCGTAGTTTGAGGAGTTCATGTATTCACTATGTGTTAATGCTTTGTTCCGGTTCTCTATTAAAAGGAGACCTTAATATCCCTTAGTTTCCGTAAGGACCCCGCTGCCACGGGAGGGTAGGACAAAAGATGTCATGCAAGTTCTTTTCCATAAGCACGTATGACTATGTTCGGAATACACGCCTACATTATATCAATGAACTGGAGCTAGTTCTGTGTCACCCTAGGTTATGATTGTTACATGATGAACCACATCCGACATAATTCTCCATCACCGATCCATTGCCTACGAGCTTTCCATATATTGTTCTTCACTTATTTACGTTTTTATTGCTATTGCTATCATCACTACAAAATACCAAAAACATTACTTTTACTACTGTTACCTTTTGCTACCATTATCACCACTATCATATTACTTTGCTACTAAACACTTTGCTGCAGATATTAAGTTTCTAGGTGTGGTTGAATTGACAACTCAGCTGCTAATACTTGAGAATATTCTTTGGCTCCCCTTGTGTCGAATCAATAAATTTGGGTTGAATACTCTACCCTCGAAAACTGTTGCGATCCCCTATACTTGTGGGTTATCACACATATCATGTGAAGAAGCAAAAACTTAGGCTCAACCGAGGCTAACCGGTAATTGTTGATGAAGAAAGGTGGGATGCCTACCGGGGCATCCCCAAGCTTAGATACTTGAGACTTCTTGAAATACTAATTAGGGATGCCTTAGGCATCCCCAAGCTTGAGCTTTTGTGTCTCCTTAATTCCTCTTATATCATAGTTGCCTGGAATCTTAAAAACTTCATGCACACAAAACTCAACAATAACTCGTGAGATAAGTTAGTATAAATCAACGCAAAACCTTATCATTCTCTGCTGTAGAAAATCCCTAAAATTATAGTTTGACATTTCATACTAAATGGCTATGCATATTTAATAGTCCTATCCTCAAATAGAACCATTAAACAAGCAAACAATGCAAATATAACAGAAATTTGTCTAAATAGGATAGTCTGTAAAGAATGCAAGAGGAATCATACTTCTTTAACTCCAAAAATTCTGAAAAATTACCACACCGTATATAATTTATTTTTACTCATTGTGTAAAAATTTCAAGATTTTATCATGTTCTGACTATTCACAAATATTCAAAACATAACAACATACTTTCTTTTTTTAAAACAGCAACATATAGACTTAAAAAATAAGCTTGGTAAAGGCTATACTTGACCTTTTTATTGAACTAAAAGATGCAAAACATTACTCTAAATAACAAAAAGAAAATCCTAATAAAATAAAATGACGCTCCAAGCAAAACTCATATCATGTGGTGAATAAAAATATAGCCTCAAGTAAAGTTACCAATAAACGAAGATGAAAGAGGGGATGCCTTCCGGAGTATCCCCAAGCTTAGGCTCTAGATTCTCCTTGAATATTACCTTGGGGTGCCTTGGGAATCACCAAGCTTAGGCTCTTGCCACTCCTTATTCCATAGTACATCGAATCTTTACCCAAAACTTGAAAACTTCACAACACAAAACTCAACAGAAAACTCGTAAGCTCCGTTAGTATAAGGAAATAAAATCACCACTTTTGGTACTGTTGTGAACTCATTCTTTATTTATATTGGTGTAATATATACTGTATTCCGACTTCTCTATGGTTCATACCCTTTGATACTACTCATAGATTCATCAAAAGAAGAAAACAACACATAGAAAACAGAATCTGTCAAAAACAGAACAGTTTGTAGTAATCTGTAACTCTCGAATACTTCTGTAAATCCAAAAATCCTGAAAAATTAGGAAAATCTGGGCAGTCTGCTTATTAATCTTCTGAAAAAGAATCAGTATTTTATCACACTTCTGCTAAAAATGAGAATTGTTTTCCTGAGTGCAAAAGTTTCTGTTTTTCAGCAAGATCAAATCAACTATCATCGTAAGCTATCCCAATGGTCTTACTTGGCACTTTATTGAAATAAAATCTATAAAACATGATTACTACAGTAGCATAATCATGTGAACACACAAAAATAGTAGGTATAAATGTTGGGTTGTCTCCCAACAAGAGCTTTTCTTTAATGCCTTTCTAGCTAAGCATGATGATTTCAATGATGCTCATATAAAAGATAAGAATTGAAACATAATAGGAGCATCAAGAAGCATATGACAAGCACATTTAAGTCTAACACACTTCCTATGCATAGGGATTTTGTGAGGAAACAACATACGGGAACAAGAATCAACTTGCATAGGAAGGTAAAACAAACATAACTTCAAGATTTTCAACACATAGAGAGGAAACTTGATATTATTGCAACTCCTACAAGCATATATTCCTCCCTCATAATGATTTTCAGTAGCATCATGAATGAATTCAACAATATAACCATCACACAAATCATTCTTTTCATGATCTACAAGCATAGAAATTTTATTACTCTCCACATAACCAAATCTATTCTCATCAATAGTAGTGGGAGCAAACTCAACGAAGTAACTATCATGTGATTGAAAATTAAAATGAAGATGACAAGTTCCATGGTTATCACTATTCTTTATAGCATACATGTCATCACAATAATCATCATAGATAGGAGGCATGCTTTCATCATAATGAATTTGCTCATCAAAACTTGGGGGACAAAAAATATCATCTTCATCAAACGTAGCATCCCCAAGCTTGTGGCTTTGCATATCATTAGCATAATGGATATTCAAAGAATTCATACTAACAACATTGCAATCATGTTCATCATTCCAAGATTTAGTGCCAAACATTTTAAAGCATTCTTCTTCTAACACTTTGGCACAATTATCGGAATCCTTATTTTCACGAAAGACATTAAAAGATGAAGCATATGAGGCAACCTCAATTCCATTTTTTAGTTTTCTTTTATAGACTAAACTAGAGATAAAACAAGAAACTAAAAGATCAATTGCAAGATCTCAATATATACCTTCATGCGCTAACCTCCACGGCAACGGCGCCAGAAAAGAGCTTGATGTCTACTACACAACCTTCTTCTTGTAGACGTTGTTGGGCCTCCAAGTGCAGAGGTTTGTAGGACAGTAGCAAATTTCCCTCAAGTGGATGACCTAAGGTTTATCAATCCATGGGAGGCGTAAGATGAAGATGGTCTCTCTCAAACAACCCTGCAACCAAATAACAAAGAGTCTCTTGTGTCCTCAACACACCCAATACAATGGTAAATTGTATAGGTGCACTAGTTCGGCGAAGAGATGGTGATACAAGTGCAATATGGGTGGTAGATATAGGTTTTTATAATCTGAAATTATAAAAACAACATGGTAACTAATGATAAAAGTGAGTGAGAACGGCATTGCAATGCGTTGAAACAAGGCCTAGGGTTCATACTTTCACTAGTGCAAGTTCTATCAACAAGAATAACATAATTAGATCATACATTTATCCCTCAACATGCAACAAAGAGTCACTCCAAAGTCACTAATAGCAGAGAACAAATGAACAGATTATTGTAGGGTAGGAAACCACCTCAAAGTTATTCTTTCCGATCAATCCATTGGGATATTCCTATAAGTGTCACAAATAGCCCTAGAGTTTGTAGTAAAATAACACCTTAAGACACAAATCAACCAAAACCCTAATTTCACCTAGATGCTCCAATGTCACCTCAAGTATCCGCAGGTATGATTATACGATATGCATCACACAATCTCAGATTCATCTATGTAACCAACACAAAGAACTTCAAAGAGTGCCCCAAAGTTTCTATCAGAGAGTCAAGACAAAAACGTGTGCCAACCCCTATGCATAGATTCCCAAGGTCACGGAACCCGCAAGTTGATCACCAAAACATACATCAAGTGAATCAATAGAATACCCCATTGTCACCACAGGTATCCCATGCAAGACATACATCAAGTGTTCTCAAATCCTTAAAGACTCAATACGATAAGATAACTTCAAAGGGAAAACTCAATCCATTACAAGAGATAGAGGGGGAGAAACATCATAAGATCCAACTATAATAGCAAATCTCGTGATACATCAAGATCGTGCCAGATCAAGAACACGAGAGAGAAATCAAACACATAGCTACTGGCACATACCCTCAGCCCCGAGGGTGAACTACTCCCTCCTCGTCATTGAGAGCGTCGGGATGATGAAGATGGCCATCGGTGATGATTCCCCCCTCCGGCAGGGTGCCGGAACATGGTCCCGATTGGTTTTTGGTGGCTACAGAGGCTTGCGGCGGCGGAACTCCTAATCTTGGTTATTTTCTAGAGGTTTGGGGATTTATAGGAGAGGTTGGCGTCGAGAGCAAGTCAGGGGCCCCACGGAGATCCCACAAGGCACAGGGGCGCGCCCTCCACCCTCGTGGGGCCCATGGGCCTCCGCTCTGGTAACTCTTTGTTCCAGTATTTTTTATATTTTCCAGAAAAAATCTTCATTGATTTTGAGCGCATTCTAAGAACTTCTATTTCTGCACAGAAAATAACTAGTTCTAACCAAATCTTACCAAAATCATGTAAAAAATATCATAAACATGGCATGAATACATAAAAAATTATAGATACGTTGGAGATGCAGTGGAAGTAGTGATCAAGCGATAAGAGCGCCAAGTGGTCAAGTTCAAGAAATCGGCCGGCCCAAGAGACAGCCTCGCCTTCTAGCTCGGCTGGCTGGGCCAGATTGGGCCCATGTTGCGATGGCAAAATGGCTAGCTACTTTCCCTTTCATTCATATAGCGCAAGGAGACCTCCTTCTTCCTCCTCCTCAATCCCTCTTGTAGCTCGGATCTAGTTGTAATGGATAACTAAAGGAAGAGAGATCTAAAAAGCTGGTATCAGAGCTGTTCTGTCCAGGATTTTCCAAACCGCCACCACCGTACGCGGCTAGCTGAGTGTCGACGAACCGAAGCGATGGATCTGATCTCGCCAGAGATGAAGGCGATTTACGAGTTCCTCCGCGCCGATTTCGACTCCACCCTTGCCAAGGCCTATGCGAAGTGCAGTGAGGAGGTGGTCACCGTGTTTGTGAAGCTAGACTCTGATACGTCTCTGTCGTATCTACTTATCTTGATGCTTTTGCTCTTGTTTTGGACTCTAATTTGCGTGATTTGAATGAAACTAACATGGTTTTCAGCACAACTACCACAGTGTTGTTTTTGTGCAGAAATAGAAATTTCGGAATTGAACAAACTTTTTGGAGAATTATTTTGGAATAAATGAAAAATACTGGAATCAAGACCCACTGGACGGGGGCCCAGCTGCCCACAAGGCACCAGGGCGCGCCCTGGTGGGTAGTGGGGCCCACGAGGCTCCGCTGACCCTAATTCCAACTCTACAAAATCCTATTTTTGGAAAACATAGGAGAGGAAGTTTCACCGTGTTTTATGATACGGAGCTGCTGCCACCTCCTGTTCTTCATCGGGAGGCCAGATTTGGAGCCCATTCGCGGCTCCGGAGAGGGTAATCTTCGGTCTTCGTCATCACCAACCATCCTCCATCACCAATTTCATGATGCTCACTGCCGGGAGTGAGTAATTCCTTCATAGGCTTGCTGGACGGTGGTGGGTTGGATGAGATTCATCATGTAATCGAGTTAGTTTTGTTAGGGCTTGATCCCCAGTATCCACTATGTTTTGAGATTGATGTTGCTATGACTTTGCTATGCTTAATGCTTGTCACTAGGGCCCGAGTGCCATGATTTCATCTCTGAACCGTTTATGTTTTCTCCATTATATTTATGTTCGTGATCCGATCTTGCAAGTTATATGCACTTGCTATGTGTTATGATCCGCATACCCCAAGGTGACAATAATTGGGATCCTTTCCGATGATTACCATAGTTTGAGGACTTCATGTATTCACTATGTGTTAATGCTTTATTCCGGTTCTCTATTAAAAGGAGGCCTTAATATCCCTTACACTACTAATCGGGATCTGGAGCCAGTTGTCGTCTATAGCTGGGAAGATTCTGGTCAGCTACAGAAAATTGACGACAAAGAACTGGCTGATCAAAGATCATTTGCGAGCCAACTCTTTATCGTCTGCTAGCTGACGACATAGAAGCTTTGTCGTCTGCAGCAGATGGCAAATAGGGAGGTTGGCCCACTAACGAGCACAACCTGACGACACCCCTCTTTGCCGTCTGCTAGTAGACGACAAAGCTTCTATGTCGTCTGCTAGCAGACGACAAAGAAAGTAACCAACCTAATGGCTGTTCCCCCTGGCCCCACCCCACTAGCTAGGCTCTTTGCCATCTGCTAGAAGATGACAAACAAATTTGACCTATACCTAAAACGGTCATCGCCCCACCCCACGCCCCTCTCTCTCTCCCCTCACCCCACCCGTGCCGCCCTCGTAGCCCGAGCCCTCGCCGACCCGCGCCACCCCCGGAGCCCGAGCCTCCCGACCCGCGCCACCCCCGGAGCCCGAGCCTCTGCCGTCCAGCACCGCCCCCAGAGCCCGCCTCATCACTGGCCCGCCCCTTCCGCCCGCCCCGCCCAGCGGACCCAGGCCGCGGCGGCCGCCCTGCCCCGCCCCATCGCCGGAGCCGCGCCGCGCCATCCCGCCCCGCCGCCATTCCCCCACAGCCCGAGGTGCCGCTGTCTAGCCCCGCCCCCTCCCCGTGGCCTGCCTCCACGGGCCGACCTTGCCAGAGGTGAGTTCTTGTGTTTTTTCTTCTGTTTTTTAGATTTATGTTAGTTTAGTTTAGTCTAGTTTAGGTTAGATTTAGTTTAGTTTAGTTTTTTTCTTCTGTCTTTTAAGAATAAACAAGAAAGATGAAAAAAAGTAAAAGAAGAAGATGAAGAAGAGGAGGAAGAAGAAGATGAAAAACAGAACAATAAGTAGTAGTAGTAGTAGTAGAAGAAGAAGAAGAAGAAAGAAGAAGATGAAAAAAAGTAGAAGAAGAAGATGAAAAAAAGAAGTAGGACAGGTAGAAAAAGAGGGTCGCCGAGGGTCAAGGGTCGCCTGATACGTCTCCGTTGTATCTATAATTTTTGATTGTTCCATGCCAATATTATACAACTTTCATACACTTTCGGCAACTTTTTATACTATTTTTGGGACTAACATATTGATCTAGTGCCCAGTGCCAGTGCGAGTTCCTGTTTGTTACATGTTTTTTGTTTCGCAGTAAATCCATATCAAACGGAGTCCAAACGGGATAAAAATTGACGAAGATTTTTTTTGGAATATATGTGACTTTTGGGAAGAAGAATCAACGCGAGACGATGCCCGAGGGGGCCATGAGGCAGGGGGCGCGCCCAAGGGGGTCAGGCGTGCCCTGGGCCCTCGCGGCCACCCCGTAAGGCGGTTGATGCCCTTCTCTCGCCGCAAGAAATCTAATATCCGGATAGAGAACGTGTTAAAATTTCAGCCCAATCGGAGTTACGGATCTCCGGGAATTTAAGAAACGGTGAAAGGGCAGAATCAGAGAACGCAGAAACAGAGAGAGACAGAGAGATAGATCCAATCTCGGAGGGGCTCTCGCCCCTCCCACGCCATGGAGACCATGGACCAGAGGGGAAACCCTTCTCCCATCTAGGGAGAAGGTCAAGGAAGAAGAAGAATGAGGGGGGCTCTCTCCCCCTCGCTTCCGGTGGCGCCGGAACGCCACCGGGGGCCATCATCATCACTGCAATCTACATCAACACCTTCGCCATCTTCACCAACATCTCCATCACCTTCCCCCCTCTATCTACAATGGTCCACTCTCCCGCAACCCTGTGTACCCTCTACTTGAACATGGTGCTTTATGCTTCATATTATTATCCAATGATGTGTTGCCATCCTATGATGTCTGAGTTGATTTTCGTTGTCCTATCGGTGGTTGATGAATTGCTATGATTGGTTTAATTTGCTTGTGGTTATGTTGTTGTCCTTTGGTGCCCATCATATGAGCGCGCACATGGATCACACCATAGGGTTAGTTGTATGTTGATAGGACTATGTATTGGAGGGCAAGAGTGACAGAAGCTTCAACCTAGCATAGAAATTGATGCATACGGGATTGAAGGGGGGCCAATATATCTTAATGCTATGATTGGGTTTTACCTTAATGAATGTTAGTAGTTGCGGATGCTTCTAATAGTTCCAATCATAAGTGCATAGAATTCCAAGTCAGGGATACTCTCCAACATAAAACTTGCTATCGGTCTAGTAAAGTAGTCAATTGCCTAGGGACAATTTCGCGACTCCTACCACCACTTTTCCACACTCGCTATATTAACTTTATTGCTTCTTTATCTAAACAGCCCCTAGCTTTTATTTACGCGCTCTTTATTCTCTTGCAAACCTATCCAAAACACCTACAAAGTACTTCTAGTTTCATACTTGTTCTAGGTAAAGCGAATGTTAAGCGTGCGTAGAGTTGTATCGGTGGTCGGTAGAACTTGAGGGAATATTTGTTCTACCTTTAGCTCCTCGTTGGGTTCGACACTGTTACTTATCGAAAGAGGCTACAATTGATCCCCTATAATTGTGGGTTATCAAGACCTTTTTCTGGCGCCGTTGCCGGGGATTCATAGCGTGGTGTGAATATTCTCGTGTGTGCTTGTTTGCTTTATCACTAAGTAATTTTTATTTGCTGTTCTAAGTTGTTTTCTATCTTTAGTTATGGGTAGGAAACGCAAAATACCAAAAAATTAGGTGCACTTGCTACTCATGGAGATGGGGAACCTCCTAAAACCCTCGATGCTGGTTATGTGAAAAATATTACGTACTACTTTGATAATCCTGAGAAAACCCCATTCAATTATGTAACGGAAGACACGTTGGATCAACATGAATACTTTAGGGATTATCGCTTGACTCAAAAAGGGAAACTATTATGGGATCAAATTCATATGTTGCATTGGTATGCTCGGGAACTATGCTCGAGATATGACTATACTTGTTGCTCTAGGATGAAGGCTCCATACCTTCCCTTTTCATCCAAATTTAATGATAATAAAGCCTTGGCATCTTATGCTAAAGGTATATATGATTACTATGATGTGGAACAAATAGAAGAATTTGTTGCTTTTATGGGTGCTTATGAAATTGAATCTTTGTTTAAAGAGTGTGGAAATCTTGATGATGCTGTTTACGGACCTGCAAATTTTGCTATACTTAAATATTTCTATGAGAATTATGAATTCAATTCTGATATTGATGATTTTATCGAGAGAGTCCCCGCTGTCCAAGAAGAGACTAATATTTTGCGGGAGTCTATGGAAGAAGAAATTGATGAAACTGTGAGCTCATTGGATGAAAAAGATGACGAGGAGAGCGAAAAACAAAAGGAGGTAGAGTGGATTGATCACCTGTGCCCACCTACTAATGATAGTAACTCTTCAACTCATACATAGTTTAATTTCCCTTCGTGCTTACCGAAGGATGATTGCTATGATGACTCTTATGATCCCGTTGATTCTCTTGAAATATCTCTTTTTGATGATGCTTGCTATGCTTGTGGCCAAGATGCCAATATGAATTATGCTTATGGGTATGAAATTGCTATAGTTCCTTATGTTAAACATGAAATTGTTGCTATTGCACCCACGCATGATAGTCCTATTATCTTTTTGAATTCTCCCAACTACACTATATCAGAGAAGTTTACCCTATTTAAGGATTATATTGATGGGTTGCGTTTTACTATTACACATGATGATTTTTATAGATATAATATGCATGTGCTTGCTTCTCCTACTTGCAATTATTATGAGAGAGGAACTATATCTCCACCTCTCTATGTTTCCAATATGATAAAATTGCAAGAAACTGTTTATACTATGCATTGGCCTTTACTTTGTGTACATGAATTGTTCTTTTATGACATGCCGATGCATAGGAAGAGAGTTAGACTTCGTCATTTCTTGATATATGCTACTTTGTGCTCACTACTAAATTACAAATCATTGTTGATTCAAATTGGCTTTGATATACCTTGGGATCCGGGTGGATTCATTACTTGAGCACTATATGCCTAGCTTAATCGCTTTAAAGAAAGCGATGCCAAGGAGACAACCCGGAAGTTTTAGAGAGTCATTTATTTCTATTGTGTGCTTTTATAAAGTTTAAAAATAAAAATAATGTACCAAGGTTTGCCTTTAGGATGTTTTAGTTTACTTGTTGGTTTGTACGGTGCAGGACAAAAACTTTGGCTGTAGTGTGTGATTTTACATTTTTTACTGGAATGTAAAACGGTTCTGAAACTTTTTGCACTGTATTTATATACAAATTTTTCATTTTTCATAATTTTTATAGAATTTTTGGAGCACCATAGGTATGGTGAATGTTCAGATTACTACAGACTGTTCTGTTTTAGACAGATTCTGTTTTTGATGCATAGTTTGCTTGTTTTGATGAAACTATCGATATATATCAGTGGATTAAGCCATGGAAAAGTTATATTACAGTAGCTATAATGCAAAAACAAAATATGAATTGGTTTTCAATAGTACTTAGTGTAGTGATTTGCTTTATTATACTAACGGATCTTACCGAGTTTTCTGTTGAGTTTTGTGTGGATGAAGTGTTCGAAGATCGAGGAGGTCTCGATGTGAGGAGAAGAAGGAGAGGCAAGAGCTCAAGCTTGGGGATACCTAAGGAACCCCAAGTAAATATTCAAGGAGACTCAAGCATCTAAGGTTGGGGATGCCCCAAAAGGCATCCCATCTTTCTTCAACAAGTATCGATATATTTTCGGATTCATTTCGTTCATGCGATATGTGCAATCTTGGAGCGTCTTTTGCATTTAGTTTTCACTTTTATTTTATGCACCATGCTGGTATGAGATAGTCCTTGGTTGATTTATAGAATCCTCATTGCACTTCACTTAAATCTTTTGAGTATGGCTTTATAGAATGCTTCATGTGCTTCGCTTATATCATTTGAAGTTTGGATTGCCTGTTTCTCTTCACATAGATAACCGCCATTTTTAGAATGCTATTTTGCTTCACTTATATTTGTTAGAGCGTGGGCATATATTTTGTAGAAAGAATTAAACTCTCTTGCTTCACTTATATCCATTTAGAGAGTTGACAAGAATTGGTCATTCACATGGTTAGTCATAAAATCCTACATAAAACTTGTAGATCACTGAATATGATATGTTTGATTCCTTGCAATAGTTTTGCGATATAAGGGTTGTGATATTAGAGTCGTGCTAGTTGAGTAATTGTGAAATAGAGAAATACTTGTGTTGAGGTTTGCAAGTCCCGTAGCATGCACGTATGGTGAACCGTTATGTAACGAAGTTGGAGCATGAGGTATTTATTGATTGTCTTCCTTATGAGTGGCGGTCGGGGACGAGCGATGGTCTTTTCCTACCAATCTATCCCCCTAGGGGCATGCGTAGTAGTACTTTGCTTCGAGGGCTAATAAACTTTTCCAATAAGTATATGAGTTCTTTATGACTAATGTGAGTCCATGATTATACACACTCTCACCCTTCCATCATTGCTAGCCTCTTCGGTACCGTGCATTGCCCTTTCTCACCTCAAGAGTTGGTGCAAACTTTGCCGGTGCATCCAAACCCCGTGATATGATACGCTCTATCACACATAAGCCTCCTTATATCTTCCTTAAAACAGCCACCATACCTACCTATCATGGCATTTCCATAGCCATTCTAAGATATATTGCCATGCAACTTCCATCAACATCATATACATGACTTGAGCATTTATTGTCATATTGCTTTGCATGATCGTAAGATAGCCAGCATGATGTTTTCATGGCTTGTCCGTTTTTTGATCTTATTGCTACGCTAGATCATTGCACATCCCGGTACACTGCCGGAGGCATTCATATAGAGTTATATCTTTGTTCTAGCATCGAGTTGTAAGTAAATAAAAGTGTGATGATCATCATTATTAGAGCATTGTCCCAGTGAGTAAAGGATGATGGAGACTATGATTCCCCCACAAGCCGGGATGAGACTCCGGACGAAAAAATAAAAAAGGAAAAAAATAAAAAAAGAGAAAGGCTAAGGCCCAAAAAAATGAGAGAAAAAGAGAGAAGGGGCAATGTTACTATACTTTTAGCACACTTGTGCTTTAGAGTAGCACCATCTTCTTCATACGTAGAGTCTCTTGAGTTATCACTTTCATATACTAGTGGGAATTTTCATTATAGAACTTGGCTTGTATATTCCGATGATGGGCTTCCTCAAATGCCCGAGGTCTTCATGAGCAAGCAAGTTGGATGCACACCCACTTAGTTTTCAGTTTGAGCTTTCATACACTTATAACTCTTAGTGCATCCGTTGCATGGCAATCCCTACTCCTCGCATTGACATCAATTGATGGGCATCTCCATAGCCCGTTGATTAGCCATGTCGATGTGAGACTTTCTTCCTTTTTGTCTTCTCCACACAACCTCCATCTTCATATTCTATTCCACCCATAGTGCTATGTAGATGGCTTGCGCTCATGTATTGCATGAGGGTTGAAAAAGCTGAAGCGCGTTAAAAAGTATGAACCAATTGCTCGGCTTGTCATCGGGGTTGTGCATGATTTGAATGTTTTGTGTGGTGAAGATGGAGCATAGCCAGACTATATGATTTTGTAGGGATGAGCTTTCTTTGGCTATGTTATTTTGATAAGACATAATTGCTTGGTTAGTATGCTTGAAGTATTATTGTATTAATGTCAAATGATAGACTATTGCTTTTAATCACTCATGTCTTAATATTCATGCCATGATTATATTATGTGATCAAGATTATGCTAGGTAGCATGCCACATCAAAAATTATCTTTTTTATCATTTACCTACTCGAGGACGAGTAGGAATTAAGCTTGGGGATGATGATACGTCTCCGTCGTATCTATAATTTTTGATTGTTCCATGCCAATATTATACAACTTTCATATACTTTTGACAACTTTTTATACTATTTTTTGGGACTAACATATTGATCCAGTGCCCAGTGCTAGTTCCCGTTAGTTGCATGTTTTTTCTTTCGCAGTAAATCCATATCAAACCGAGTCCAAATGGGATAAAAACTGATGGAGATTTTTTTTGGAATATATGTGATTTTTGGGAAGAAGAATCAACGCGAGAAGATGCCCGAGGGGGCCATGAGGCAGGGGGCGCGCCCCAGGGGGTCAGGCGCGCCCTGGGCCCTTGTGGCCACCTCGTAAGGTGGTTGATGCCCTTCTTTCCCCGCAAGAAAGCTAATATCCGTATAGAGATCGTGTTACAATTTCAGCCCAATCAGAGTTACGGATCTCCGGGAATTTAAGAAATGGTGAAAGGGCAGAATTAGAGAACGTAGAAACAGAGAGAGACAGAGAGACATATCCAATCTCGGAGGGGCTCTCGCCCCTACCACGCCATGGAGACCATGGACCAGAGGGGAAACCCTTCTCCCATCCGGGGAGAAGGTCAAGGAAGAAGAAGAAGGAGGGGGGCTCTCTCCCCCTCGCTTCCGGTGGCGCCAGAATGCCGCCGGGGGCCATTGTCATCACCACAATCTACACCAACACCTCTGCCATCCTCACCAACATCTTCATCACCTTCTGCCCTCTATCTACAACGGTCCACTCTCCCGCAACCCGCTGTACCCTCTACTTGAACATGGTGCTTTATGCTTCATATTATTATCCAATGATGTGTTGCCATCGTATGATGTCTGAGTAGATTTTCGTTGTCCTATCGGTGGTTGATGAATTGCTATGATTGGTTTAATTTGCTTGTGGTTATGTTGCTATACTTTGGTGCACATCATATGAGCACGCATGTGGATCACACCATAGGGTTAGTTGTATGTTGATAGGACTATGTATTGGAGGGCAAGAGTGATAGAAGGTTCAACCTAGCATAGAAATTGATGCATACGGGATTGAAGGGGGCCAATATATCTTAATGCTATGGTTGGGTTTTACCTTAATGAACTTTAGTAGTTGCGGATGCTTGCTAATAGTTCCAATCATAAGTGCATAAAATTCCAAGTCAGGGATGACATACTAGCAGTGGCCTCTCCCACATAAAACTTGCTATCGGTCTAGTAAAGTAGTCAATTGCTTAGGGACAATTTCGCAACTCCTACCACCACTTTTCCACACTCGCTATATTAACTTTATTGCTTCTTTATCTAAACATCCCCTAGCTTTTATTTACGCGCTCTTTATTATCTTGCAAACCTATCCAAAAACACCTACAAAGTACTTCTAGTTTCATACTTGTTCTAGGTAAAGCGAATGTTAAGCGTGCGTAGAGTTGTATCGGTGGTCGATAGAACTTGAGGGAATATGTGTTCTACCTTTAGCTCCTCGTTGGGTTCGACACTCTTACTTATCGAAAGAGGCTACAATTGATCCCCTATACTTGTGGGTTATCATCGCTGAGGTGTTGAGGGTCGCCGAGTGGTCGAGGGGCCGAGGATCGAGGGGAAAAGGAGTCGAGTGTCGAGGGGAAAGGGGTCGATGGTCGAGGGATCGAGGATCACGGAGGGGTCGAGGGGTCGAGGATTTGCCATCCCGACCCCGACACCCCGACCCCCTGTCTCCGACACCCCGAGCCCAACACGACACCCCGACACCCCGACCCCGACACGACACCCCGACACCCCGACCCCCGACACAGCACCCCGACCCCGACACGGCACCCCGACCCTGACACAGCACCCCGACCCCGACACGACACCACCGAACCCCACCCCCGACACCTCTCGAAAAGGTGTTCCTTGGCCTTCCAGAGGCTGACGGGGTCATATATTTGTGAATTATGAGTTAGTTCATATATTTTTCTATTTTGTTATAAAAAACATCATATTTGTGTTGATCAGGTGGTTTTAAATGTGTAGTTGTTTCGTCGCTACGAGGGTCTGGTGTTCGACGACCTCCCCGTGCGTTCGACGAGCTCCACCCCTGCGTTCGTGGGTGAGCACAAATGACATCTCCTCCTCCCCCCTTCATTTGCTCTGCTCCGGTCTTCATGCCGATGGAACTTGCTAGCTATAGGTGTCCTCAATCATCAGTATGTGTGACCACTATGTGTCTCCCGTTCGAAAGGGTTCACTATACAAAAAGACACATCCGTGACATTTTGGGCCGAACAAAATTTTTTCTGTCATGCTTATGACACTTCTATGACAATAATTGTGACAAAACCTGGTATCATCATAGATGTGGTGGGCTCCTACTTCTATGACAAAAAATCATGACAGAAAATGGGCTTTTCATCCTGGGCGGCCCGGAGACGCGGCCGCATGACATTCTTTGGGACGTCCATGACAGAAAAAACCATGGTAGAAGCGAGGGCGAGGAAAATATCAGGGAGTTCCCGGTTACGGTGGGTGGTCAGGGGCCGAGCGATGCGCGTTTCTCTCGTAGACATACGCGTGTGTGTGCGAGGCGTTGCCCTCTAACTGAACCCGAGCGAGGTGTTGGGCTCTAACTGAACCTGAGCGATTGCACTAGCTATGTTACTGAACCCGAGCGATCGATCCCTTGCTGTTAACTGAACCTGAGTGATTCGTTCACTACTGATGCTAACTGAAGCCGATCGAACCTTGATGCCTCCTTCCCTTGATGAACAATGAGCATTGTTGTGTGTGTGTGTGTGGGGGGGGGGGGGTTGGATGAACAGTTCCCGATGGGGAGTTGGATGAACAGGACCCCTTGGTAGTAGAGGTCGTTGCCGCTAGATGAACAGGACCCCGATCGAGCCGGTTGGGGTGGATGAACAAGACCCCGTGGAGGGCTGGATGAACAGGACCTCGTGGAGGGCTGGTTGAATAGTAGCAGGTGGAGGGCTGGATGAACAGTAGCCCGTGGAGGGGTGGTTGAACAGGACCCCATGGAGAGGGCTAGTTGAATAGTAGCCAGTGGAGGAGTGGTGGAGGTTGGATGAACAGGAGCCCGTGGATGAACAGTCGCAGGTGGAGGCTGGAGGAGGTCGACGGTGGATGAACAGTAGCCCGTGGAGGTTGGAGGAGGTCGACGGTGGATGAATCGTAGCCTGTGGAGGTAGTCGATGGTGGAGATGAACAGTATCCCATGGAGTCCCATTTTGCGGTACGCCACACCCCTCCCAATGAACAGGACCCCCATTTCAACCGTAGCGCTCCAACACAAGTCCGTTTCCTCCGTTTTGTGGTACGCCACACCCCTCCCGATTAACAGGACCCCGTTTCGACCATAGGAGGTCCAAGAGAAGTCCGTTTCCTCCATTCTACGGTACGCCAGACCCCTCCTGATGAACATGATCCCGTTTTGACCGTGGCCGGTCGAACACAAGGCTGTTTCCTCCATTCTGCGGTATGCCAGGCCTCCGGTTGGCTCCCGATGAACACGAGACGATGCAGTTTCTTCGTTCCAACCCAACCATGTACACGAGCACTAGCCGTATGTATGCGCGAGTAGGCGTTCGAGACCCCGCCCATATGTACGTACGTGGTCGTATTTACTTTCTTGCACCCCGGCCGTTGTACGTACGTGTACATGATATTAATAGGATTGCGTGACATGCTACGTGCGTGCCTCTACTACGACACGTGTGCGCCTCTACTATGACACGTGCCCTTCCTTACACGGCCACGGTTCATCGCTACAGCCTGCAGACAGACCGATCAACCAGTATGTACTTACACGTCCGCGACCATAATGACAAAGCTACGTACGCTTCGACCAGGTGGGCCCCGACTGTTAGGCACTTCCTTGTGTGCGAAGATTTAGCTGGTGGGTCCCAGCAGTCAAGGGGCGAATCGTTTTTCCCCGTAATATGGACGCACTTCCTTGCATGCGAAGATGTAGCTGGTGGGTCCCAGCAGTCAGGGGGGAATGTTTTTTTTTGTGAAATACGATGGTCCGTCCGATGGGTCCCTGCTGTCAGGTGGAGCAATCATTATTTTCTGCGTAATAAGGAGGCACTTCCTTGCTGCGGCCGTGGACCCAACTGTCAGCCTCTCCACGTACAGTACTCTTTCGACGGAAGTCGTTCCTTGACCACGTTGACCACGCCGCGCCGAGAGCACGAGGGCGGTGGACGACGGCGAGGCCTAGGAAGGGGATGACGCGGAGCCGGGGAAGATGTGGCAGTGGAAGCCCATGCGGAGAGGAGTACGAAGGTTCACTGGTTTGGCTGCGGTGTGAGGTTGTCATCGCCGCAGAATAACAGGGGTGTGGGTGAGTAGAGGGATGGCCTGGCCAGCGGTGGGAGTAGTAGGGGCAGTGAGGCCTCCACGGCATCACAGCCGGCCACGGGAGGCAGGAGCACGCGACACGACCGGCGCTGGTTTGGGGGCTGGAGCAAGAAGACCAGAGGTTGAAGAAGCAATACGACCGTTGGATGGACATCGTACGGTCACTGGAGCTAGAATCGTTCATATTGACTAAGTTAACAAAGCCCTCCATCCTCGTCAACTTAGTAGGCCCACAAGTCAGCCTCCCACTATGATGGGTCCCAGTTAGCAGGGGGTATTCATTTTTTGTGCGTAATAAGGAGGCACTTCCTTGCGTGTGAAGATATAGCTAGTGAGTCTGACCTATCAGCGGGGGGACATTTTTTTGTGAAATACAGAGGCCCTTCCGGTGGGTCCCAACTGTCAAGTGGAGGAATCATTATTTTGCGCGTAATAAGGAGGCATTTCCTTGCGTGCGGCCATGGACCCAGCTGTCAGCCTCTCCACGTACAATCCACTTCTGATGGATGTCGTTCATTGACCATGTTGACCACGCCGCGCCGAGAGCACCAGGACGGTGGACGACGGCGAGGCCTAGGAAGGGAATGACACGGAGCCATGGACGACTCGGCAGTTATTTCCCATGCGGAGGGGAGTACAAGGGTTTACTGGTTCGTCTGCCGTCGCCGGAGAATAACAACAGGTGTGGGTGAGTAGAGGGATGGCTAGGCCAGCGATGGGAGTACGGTGGTGCGGTGAGGCCTACGCGGCAACATAGCCGGCCGCGGGAGGAGGGAGCAGGCAGTCCCGCTGGCACTTGTTTGAGCGGATAGAGCAGGAAGAGCGGAGATTGAAGAAGCACGACGGCCATTGGATGGACATCCAACGGTCACTGCTTGTGCGTCAACCTTTCATTTTTTTAGGAAAGCTTCAAATATATGGAAAACAACATACAACCCATCTGCCATTATTTCTAATAATTTATATCCCATTTGCTAATTCTTAAGGGTTTTTTTGGAGCCCATATTCTTTTTTTAGCATTACAGCCCATATTGTGGCCATGGTTAAAAAATTATACGAAATTTTGCATATTTCGGTGTGGTCCCAACTGTTTTTAATTCCGAAATTTCGAGTCACATTCAAACCAATTTTAAAAATAAATGTTTATCAATATAAAATCCAACAAATTGTCCACGCATAAAAATCAATGGAATTTAAAATCTTGAAATAAAATAAATAAATTTGAAACTAGTTGCCGGTTTGATGTGTTTTAAAAATGTATAGCCCATTTCTCATTATTGATAGGACATTTTCTGGGCCAGCCGAATGAAGCTCTGTTCGTCTTGAAAGATTTGCAGCCCAACAGGCCTGACAAAGCAACTTACTTGACAAAACACAAAAAAACTGGGCTAGCCATTTTCAGAAAGAAAAAAACTACTGGGCTGGTCTGTGGTAAACATAAAAGAAAAGGCTGTCTAGACAGGCCAGAGTGCCCTGCACAGCCCAGTTGACACCCTGCTTCCGTCTCAAAAACAAATTAGATAAATGCCACTCCAGTTATGGCGATTCATAAAAAATCCACTGCGGTTTCCGAACTTTGAAAAATGCTAGTGTAATTTTTGCAAACTTTGAAAAATGCCATTGCAATTTTTGCAAACTTTGAAAAACGCCACTCCAGACTTCAAAAAATGCCACTCAAAATGGCATGAAATGGCATTTTTCTAAGTTTGGAAATTACAGTGGCATTTCTTGGAATCACCAGATTTGGAGTGGCATTTATCAAATTAACCCAAAACAAAAATAACCAGGCGAGCTGTTGGGTCCCTGGTGTCAGCCGCTCATTGTGCAATTTTCTCGTTTATTGACTACGTTGACAATGGCATGGGACCCAGATGTCAGAAATCCATCAGTAGGAGCCATTTTTATTGGCTTGAAATAAGGAGGCACCTGCTTGCGCACTGCCATGACCTTGGTGGGTCCCTGCTATCATCCTCTCCACGTACAATCATCTCCTGACCTGGTAGGCCCCCAAGTCAGCCTCTAAACCCGTGGCAGACAAATACAACCCATTTAAAAAAATAACAGCCCATTCCATACGTTCAAACGTAAAGTTCAACATTCAGAGCAAAGTAACAGGTCTGATCCAGATAGAGTACTGAACTTCCACGTTGCCAACCATCATAGCCAAGTTAACTATCTACTCCCACTAATACTCTAGTAGTGTACAAGTACTAACTTACTCTTAACTAACTAGACGATGCCGGCCGCCATCTGCGGTGCACGCTAAATGCCGGCACCAGCATCCTCCGCCTCGCCTCGGACTTGCCAGAGGTGCGATAGGGCGTGTTTCTCGCGTGCGTTGGCCCTTTCCATGCCGGCGTGGTCCACCGAAGCTTCTGCTTCTAAGCGGGAAACCCACTTGACGAGCTGGTAGTAAAATTTGGCGTCGTTAGCTCGAGCGTGCCCGACAGCCTCCAGGGCTATTTGCCGGGCGCCGGCCTCCACGTAGTTGGCCTAGTTGCGGGCGCTCTGCTCGCGACTCAGAGCGTCGGTGCACTGCTGCCCCATGTCCTGCTGGCGGCGCAAATCGGCGATACGCTACTCCTCCGCTAGGTGGGGCCGCTCCAACAACTCCTCATACTCTGTATTGCCATCTAAAGATCGATATAATGCCTCCTCCCTCCGTATGCCTTCCGATGAAAAACCAAACACTAGTTCTGGCAGTGACCGCCTCCAGTGTCGCCTATCACGGACGGGCGGGGGCATGGCGGACATGGCAAGAGCGAGGATAAGTGGCGAGCGACGTCGGGCCGGTGGGGGCTTATGAGGATAGGGCGAGTTGGGTGATGGTGCCACCAGAGAAGGCCGGGAAACAGTAATTATAGGCGGAAGGTAGGTGAAGTAGCGTGTCACGGGAAACACGATGGTCATCAGAATTCAATGCATAAGATGGCATGGCTTAGCATGCCTGCTTGCCGTGGAAAACTAGAAAAACTGAAATTATGACCATGTCATCCTGTTCTGTCAGTGGTGCGTCCCGTCCGTGCTAGGTCGCACATCGGCATGACGGTCAAACGAGTGCACTCGAATCATCCAGATGAGGTACTCCCTCCTTGTCAAAAATGATTCCACCACTCATCATCTACCTTGGTTGGTGAGATTTTTGAATTAAGCCCTGCAAACCGGAAAGGAGGTAGTACGTGTGTGTGATCCGCTATTTATTCGTGTAGGATCGAGTAGGTCGGATAGTGTACGTGTAGGATCGAGTAGGTCGGATGGTGTACGTGTACGATCGCATTAGCTGATGAACGTTCGCTGGGAGATAAGGCATTTGCGAATGTTTTTGCTGGCAGTTTCTTCGGATTCGCATGGCATTTTCTTCAAAGCAGCTTGTCAGTTTCTTCGGAGGTAGGCATTTTTATTCAAAAAACTGTCACTTCGGATCTTGCGTCACAACTAAAACTGCCAGGAGCGCATTAGTAGGCTAGCTAGTGATCGATCAGTAACTTGTAAACACTGAGCGAACAGAAATAAGGAACTTTTAGTAACTTGTAAACACTGAGAACACAGAAATAAGGATCATGTTGTGCACAGCAGTAAGAGCCGATCTGTTCGAAATGTTCACACAAGACTCACAGGCCTGTCATTGTAATATGTTCACATTAGTAGCCCAAATTCAAAACCAACTAGTACGATTCCCATACATAAGATCAACATGTTAATGCATCTCAATGATTCACAGACCATATACAAATATGTAGCTCCAAAAGCAAAGATCTAGAAAAAACATGTGTTCTTCCTACTAACATGGATGCTTCTCTTGGCAAACATTTATTACAGAATGAAAGACAAATTTGTTTGTGAATTCTACAATTCCTCTTGCAAATGTAAGTGGTTTCACCAACAGCTGGAACCATGAGAATGAACCACACATGATGGAGGAACATCCACTTCAATATGATTTGGTCTTCTCTCGATCACACGGCGAGACTATTTTCGGAATACAAACTTTAACTTAGGCAAAATGATGCCCATTGTATAATTAGACCAAAGCAATGAAGCACCTAGTGTTGGCAAATAAATAGTACATTACTAATTTTCTGCAGTCCATGAAGTGACTATCCAATCTTTTTGTGTCTATTTTCAAATGGCCTTACATGCAGTGACTATACTATTCTCTTGTGCAGTTCAACCAAAATTATGGTCACTTTGTTTGTTTGCCGAATAGCAACGGGCAGACATCTTTGTCTGCACAAATAACAAGCAGCTAGTAAACATATACCCCACCTTGTATTTTTGGTTTAAACACGTCTCTTCCTCTTAGCATCTGTCATGTTTTGCACTGGACAATTTGATACAGTCATGTTTTGCCCTGGACAATTTCATACTGAATTGATTTGCTAGTTCAGAGCAGAAATATAGCGCCTATTCTTCATTAGACCAAGGATATCCATGTTCGCAGTGATGGAAGAGGTGAAATCGATACAACCGAAATTGAGCATCCAATCATTGAATCTTGTCCTGCACCTCCAATGTAGGTCCACCCTGCCAATAAATTCACATGCAAACCATTAGTATTACTATCTAATGACAGTACAAAAAGAGTAGCAAGATAGTAGCAAACTATGTAACTTCGTAATGGACAGCTCATAGTGCCACCAACTGGATATAAAGGTTTGGAAGAAAACATGCTCCTAATGTTGAACCATTTGGATTTTTTGTGCAGTTCCACTAAAATCGAGCATCCCTGTTTGCATAGATGTTCAAAGTGTGATTACTATAAAAGTGGCACTAGTTGAAGCATAGACTCACAAATATAAGTGAGGGAGTCCTGGATTAGGGGGTGTCCGGATAGCCGGACTATACCTTCACCCGGACTCCTGGACTATGAATATACAAGATTGAAGACTTCGCCCCGTGTCCAGAAGGGACTTTCCTTGGCGTGGAAGGCAAGCTTGGCGATACGGATATGTAGATCTCCTACCATTGTAACTGACTCTGTGTAACCCTAGCCCTCTCCGGTGTCTATATAAACCGGAGGGTTTTAGTCCGTAGGACGGACAACAATCATACCATAGGCTAGCTTCTAGGGTTTACCCTCTCTGATCTCGTGGTAGATCTACTCTTGTACTACCCATATCATCAATATTAATCAAGCAGGACGTAGGGTTTTACCTCCATCAAGAGGGCCCGAACCTGGGTAAAACATCGTGTCCCCTGCCTCCTGTTACCATCCGCCTAGACGCACAGTTCGGGACCCCCTACCCGAGATCCGCCGGTTTTGACACCGACATTGGTGCTTTCATTGAGAGTTCCTCTGTGTCGTCACTTTTAGGCCCGATGGCTTCTCCGATCATCAACAGCGATGCGATCCAAGGTGAGACTTTTCTCCCCGGATAGATCTTCATATTCGGCGGCTTTGCACTGCGGGCCAATTTCTTGGTCATCTGGAGCAGATCGAAAGCTACGCCCCTAGCCATCAGGTCAGATTTGGAAGTTTGAACTACACGGCCGACATCTGTAGAGACTTGATCTTCGATGGATTCGAGCCACACCCGAGTGCGCCGCACTGTCACGATGGGCATGATCTAGCTCTGCCGCCGAACAGTGCCCTGGAGGCCGCACCTATGTCCGCTCCGACCCCTAGCTCGGAGCTGATCACACCAATCAAGGATGGGTGGTTAGACACCGCCTCGGGGGCTGCAATCTCTACGGCGATCGAGCCGAACACCAGCCCTATTCTCTGCGAAGCCCGTGACTCCAAGGAGCCGGACTCCTCTCCTGACTCCAAGCCCTCCGCGCCCCTACCGATCGAACCCGATTGGGCGCCGATCATGGAGTTCACCGCTGCGGACATCTTTCAGCACTCGCCCTTCGACGATATTCTGAATTCACTAAAGTCTCTCTTTATTAGGAGAGCCCTGGCCGGACTATGGTCAGCAAGGTTGGGATGCGAATGATGAACAAATTCAAAGCCCACCCGCCACCCACTTCGTAGCCACTGTCGATGATTTAACCGACATGCTCGACTTCGACTCCGAAGACATTGACGATATGGACGCCGATGCAGGAGACGATCAAGAACCAGCACCTATAGGGCACTGGAAAGCCACCTCGTCGTATGATATATACATGGTGGACACCCAAAAGAAGGCAATGGCGATGGAACAACGGAGGATGACCCCTCCAAGAAGCAGCCTAAGCGCCAGCGTCAGCGGCGCCGCTCTAAATCCCGCCAAAACAAAAATGGTGATTCCGGCACGGGAGATAATAACACCCCGGACAGTGCCGAAGACAACCACCTCCAGCAAGATTCAGCACAGGAGGATAGAGAAGCCAGCCATCATGAGAGAGCGGCAGACAGAGAGGTCGAGGATGATAATTATATGCCTCCCTCCGAAGACGAGGCAAGCCTCGACGACGACGAATTTGTCGTGCCGGAGCATCCCGTCGAACAAGAGCATTTCAAACGCAGGCTTATGGCCACGGCGAGCAGCCTCAAGAAAAAACAGCAACAACTTAGAGCTGATCAGGATTTGCTAGCCAACAGATGGACTGAAGTCCTTGCGGCCGAAGAGTATGAACTCGAACGCCCCTCCAAGAGCTACCCAAAGCGCAGGTTGCTACCCCAATTAGAGGAGGAAGCACCTAAACCTACATCACCAATGCATGATGCGGCCGACCGGCCACCCTGTGGCCGCGATAGAGAGGCCCCTTGGCCCTCCACTAAAGCCGCACCCCAGCGCTGCTCAAAAAATACCAAGGCATGGGAAAATGCGCCAGACCTGCGAGATATATTGGAGGACAAGGCAAGGCAAACAAGGTCGATCTACGGATCACGTGGGCGCCCCACGGCACGAGACTGTACTCATCACGCTAGATACGGTAAATCCGGCCCGGCCGATATAGCCCAATACAGAGGCGCCGCACACCCACTATGCTTCACAGATGAAGTAATGGATCATCAAATCCCGAGGGTTTCAAACCCGTGAACATCGAATCATACGATGGCACAACAGATCCTACGGTATGGATTGAGGACTATCTCCTTCATATCCACATGGCCCGCGGTGATGACCTACACGCCATCAAATACCTCCCACTCAAGCTTAAAGGACCAGCTCGGCATTGTCTTAACAGCTTGCCAGCAGAATCAATTGGTTGTTGGGAGGACCTGGAAGCCGCATTCCTCGACAATTTCCAGGGCACTTATGTGCGACCACCAGACGCCGATGACCTAAGCCACATAATTCAGCAGCCAGAGGAATCGGCCAGACAATTTTGGACACGGTTCCTAACCAAGAAAAATCAAATTGTCAGCTGTCCGGACGCAGAGGCCCTAGCAGCCTTCAAGCATAACATCCGCGACGAGTGGCTTGCACGGCACCTAGGACAGGAAAAGCCGAAATCCATGGCAGCCCTCACGACACTTATGACCCACTTTTGCGCGGGAGAAGACAGCTGGCTAGCTCACAGCAATAACATGACCAAGAGCCCTGGTAATCCGGATACCAAGGACAGCAGTGGAAGGTCGCGTCGCAACAAGCAAAAGCACCGCATTAACGGCGACAATGCTGAGGATACGACATTTAATGCCGGATTCAGAGACTCTAAACCCGGTTAGCGGAAAAAGGCATTCAAAAGAAATACTTCGGGCCTGTCCAGTTTGGACCGAATACTCGACCGCTCATGCCAGATACATGGCACCCCCGAAAAACCAGCCAATCACACCAACAGAGATTGTTGGGTGTTCAAGCAGGCAGGCAAGTTAAATGCCGAAAGCAGAGACAAGGGGCTGCATAGCGATGACGAGGAGGAGCCCCGGTCGCCGAACAACAGTGGACAGAAAGGTTTTCCCCCAGAAGTGCGGACGGTGAACATGATATACGCAACCCACGTCCCCAAGAGGGAGCGGAAGCGTGTGCTAAGGGACGTATACGCGATGGAGCCAGTCGCCCCAAAGTTCAACCCATGGTCTTCCTGCCCGATCACTTTTGATCGAAGGGACCACCCCACTAGCATCCGTCATGGCGGATTCGCCGCATTGGTTCTAGACCCAATTATTGACGGATTTCACCTCACTAGAGTCCTTATGGATGGCGGCAGTAGCCTGAACCTGCTTTACCAGGATACAGTGCAGAAAATGGGCATCGATCCCTCGAGGATTAAACCCACTAGAACGACCTTTAAAGGCGTCATACCAGGTGTAGAGGCCAACTGTACAGGCTCAGTTACACTTGAAGTGGTCTTCGGATCTCCGGATAATTTCCGAAGCGAGGAGTTAATCTTCGACATAGTCCCGTTCCGCAGTGGCTATCACGCACTGCTCGGGCGAACCGCATTTGCCAAGTTCAATGCGGTGCCGCACTACGCATACCTCAAGCTTAAGATGCCAGGCCCTCGAGGAGTCATCACGGTCAATGGAAACACCGAACGCTCTCTCCGAACGGAGGAGCATACGGCGGCTATAGTAGCAGAAGTACAAAGCAGCCTCTCAAGGCAATTCTCCAGTCCGGCCATTAAACGTCTGGACACCGTCAAGCGCGCCTAGAGTAACCTACAACAAGACTGCCTGGCACGTTCCGAGCGAGCGTAGTAATGCGGCCCCAACCCCAGCCCTCGCAAACTTGCGAAACCAGTGTTGCGCGTACATAACTATGCTCTGGAAATACCGTGGGCAAAAGGGGAGGGGCACAATCACGGCACGCCCGAAACACGGCTTAAACCGCACTAGGGGCTGCCGACTTTTTCATTTTCTCTTACTTTCAGGACTCCACTCTTCGGAAGGCCTGTCCGGCAGTACAATTGCCGCACAAACGATACAACAACCAGGGGAGAAGAAAGCTACGCCGCACTACAGAACTCTAAGGTGGTCTCTATAACGAGCAGTATACCTGTTTCGCATAACATTCCGCAGCTCGCCCCTGGAAAGGACATATTTGATAGTCCCATTTTTTGCTTATCGCACTATTTGTATCGTCGTGCTTTGATCGCAGCCTTTTTTAAATAAACAATGCATAGCTTCCGTCTATTATTGCATTACTCTTTTTTACGAATATATATTCATTAATGACATGTTGCACCCGTACACTTTGGTACGACCAATACGCCAGGGGCTTAAGTACCCCACAACACGGTGTGAGAAGTCCGAACACTTTCACAAGTGCGGCACCCCGAACTTATAGCATTATATGCATCGGCTCCGAATCATGTCTTCGGTCAATAGTTGGGTTTTCCCGGCTCCTATGTTTTGGTACCTTACGTTCCGTTATATCGGCTAAGGTAGCACTAGGAGAACTACTGCGATTGTGCCCCAGTTGAGCTGGGCTAAGCACCTCAGTAGGGAAAGCTAAAACTGACCGTCATGATGAGGCGAGAGCTGGTCGCTGTTCGAGAGGTGTTTGAGTCCCTAAAGACTTATGCCGCTTAGAGCGAGGAGTCGGCTTTGTCCGGCCTAGGCGTGGATAGCGCCCCGAACTCGGTCTTCCGAACACTAGGGGCTTCACCGAAATTTAAAATTATAGAATTCTATGGCTAAGTGAGAGTCTTCAAGCATTATAGTCCGATTGCCTTGTTCGTTGTGTTGAGCACCTCCCTCGAAGGACCCAAGAATGGGAAAAAGAGCGCTCATATTTATCCCGAACACCCCAGCACTCGTGCCATGGGGGCAGAAGCCGATGACTCGCCATCTCTCAAATTTGATAAATGACCACACAGAAGGTAATATTTTAAATTCAAAAGCGTTGCTTAGCGCACATGAACAAGTTTTCAGCGCACAGGACAAAACGAGCGAGTTTACTGAAAAATTACATCCATGGAACATTCATCCGCCACAAGGCGGGCACCCTTTAGAACGCCCTCATAATACATCTCGGGCTTGCGATGCTCCTTGCCCGGCGGTGGCCCGTCCTTCACAAGCTTCTCAACATCCAGCTTGCCCCAGTGCACCTTCGCACGGGCAAGCGCCCTACGGGCACCCTCGATGTATACGAAGCGCTTGATGACTTCGAGCCTTGGACAGGCCTCCACCAGCCGCCTCACCAGCCTGAAGTAGCTCCCAGGCATGGCCTCTCCAGGCCACAGCCGGACTATGAGGCCCTTCATGGCCTGTTCGGGCACCTTATGGAGCTCGACCAGCTGTTTCAGCTGGTCGCTTAAGGGCACCGGGTGTTCGGCCTCAGCATACTGAGACCAGAACACCTTCTCCGTCGAGCTTCCCTCCTCGGCTCGGTAGAAGGCGGCGGCATCCGACACGCTATGGGGAAAGTCTGCGAATGCTCCTGGAGAGCTCCGGATTCGGGTAAGTAACAAGTAATTCACTTTTACGTGCTTGCTTTGCATAAAGAATGCCTTACCCGCCGCTATCTTTTTTATTGCCTCAACCTCCTGGAGGGCCTTCTGGGCTTCGGCCTTGGCAGACTTGGCGTCTTCAATGGCCGCCGCGAGCTCAGACTCTCGCGTCTTCGAGTCAAGCTCCAAACTCTCATGTTTTTTCATGAGAGCCTGGAGCTCTTGCCGCACCTCGCCAACCTGCGTCTCATGCTTCTCCCGCTCGGTGCGCTCAGTGGCCGCCCTCTTCTTGGCCTCGGACAGCGCTTGCTTAAGGGTCGCCACCTCAGTTGTGGCCCCTACAATAGCCGCGTTAATCCTATCACTTTTTGCAATTGCACCTTTCACATATTTCAATAAGGTATTTCTTACCTTCCTTCTCCTCGAGCTGCTGCTTGGCCAGGCCAAGCTCTTGCTCAGACCGCTCGAGGTTCTGCTTCAGTGTGCCCACCTCCGCTGTCAGTGCGGCGGATGCTAGCAGCGAAGCCTGCATACGCATATCGACTTACTTTTGTTAGACTCCTGCGAATGTTATTAGATCCTCTATTCGGCTTTTCTTTCCGAACGCCGAACAGAGTATCAGGGGCTACTGTCTATGCAGTAATATTTTTACATATTCTTTACTTACATCAAAGCCTGTTAGAAGGCTGGCACAGGCCTCAGTCAGTCCGCTCTTGGCGGACTGAACCTTCTGGATCACCGCACTCATAATAGTCCGGTGCTCCTCGTCGATGGAGGCGCCGCTCAGCACCTCCAACAAATTGTCCGGTGCCTTCGGTTGGACGGAGGTCACCGGCTCGGTAGGCTTGCTCCTCTTGGAAGGAGGCTGCCTACCGGAGTCCGGAACCGTTGAAGGTTCCAGCGTGGTGTCCGTCTCAAAGACGGACTTAGAGCCCTTGGGGGTTTTATCCCCTTTGCGCCTGTAGTCCGGGAGGTCGCCTTGCGGCGCCTCCAGGACCACCTCCTCCTGGCTTGGAACCTGTTGGGACAGCACCTCGGCGTCGTCCGTAGGGTGGGGGGAGGTAGCTGTCGGAAGCGAATTCACATCCGATGAATCCAGGGAACCACTCGATGACACGTCGAGCCGGTCTTTGGGTGGACTACATAAACATGTTCGACATAAGGAAAAGCTGTGCAATGGAGGAATACTATGAATCACTCTGGTATCCAGACACTTACGATCTCGCCAGGGGCTTGGCCCTGTGCGGCCACTCCTCTTCGCCATCGTCGGCGTTGGTGGAGCCGTCCGGAGGAAGGGTTTTCCCCTTCTTGGACCCTTCGGCCTCCCCAGTTGGGGCGGCCTTCCTTTTCTTCTCTCCCCCCGCTGGAGGGGGAGAGGTCTCTTCTTCCTCCTCCTCGTCTTCACGGGAGGAGTGCGTCTTGGAGTCGTCGGATGATGAATCCGACACCCCCAGGCGCCAGGCACTCTTTCGAGTCCCCTTGGCCTTCTTCTTGGCCTTCTTCTCTGGCACCACATAGGGTGCCGGAACCAGCAGCTTTGCCAAGCGAGCGTCCGCTGGGCCTTCGGGCAAAGGAGCCAGATAGTTGATCTGCCCGGACGTCTCCTGCCAATCCTGTCAAAGGTAAGGGAGCTTAGATCCCGCATGGAGTCAAACTATGAAAAACTAATACCCTGTAGAAGGTAAAAACAACTTACCGCACGAGCGTGACACTGCGTGCTAAATCCGCGATCCTCGGTAGCGAATGCGGGGGCCTCGGCGCCCTTGAAAAGCACCTTCCAGGCATCTTCGTACATCGTGTCGAAGAGCCTGCTCGGAGTTCGGTGCTGCGCTGGGTCGAACTCCCACAGGTTGAAAGCCCGTTGTTGACACGGGAGGATCCGGCGGATGAGCATAACTTGGACTACGTTGACAAGTTTGAGCTTCTTGTCCACCAGGGTTTGGACGCATGTTTGGAGTCTAGTCAGCTCTCCTTCTTTGCCCCACGACAGGCCCGTCTCTTTCTAGGAGGTGAGCCACGTAGGGGGTCCGTATCGTAACTCAGGGGCTGCGACCCATTTAGGGTCACGCGGCTCGGTGATGTAAAACCACCCCGATTGCCACCCCTTTAGGGACTCCACGAAGGAGCTCTCGGGCCATAGGACGTTGGGCATCTTGCCCACCATGGCGCCTCCGCACTCCGCCTGGGTGCCGCGCACCACCTTCGGCTTGACGTTGAAAGTCTTGAGCCATAGGCCTAAATGGGGGCGGATGCAGAAGAAAGCCTCGCACACGATGATAAACGCCGAGATGTTGAGGACAAAGTTCAGGGCCAAATCGTGGAAATCCAGGCCATAGTAGAACATGAGCCCCCGGACAAATGGATGGAGAGGGAAGCCCAGTCCGCGGAGGAAATGGGGGAGGAACACCACCCTCTCATGGGGCCTAGGGGTGGGGATGAGCTGCCCCTCTTCGGGAAGCCGGTGCGCAATGTCGTTAGACAAGTATCCGGCCTTCCTCAGTTTTTTGATGTGTCCCTCCGTGACGGAGGATACCATCCACTTGCTTCCCGCTCCAGACATGGCTGGAGAAGGTTGAGGTGGGGTGTGCGGACTTGGGCGCTGGAGCCCGAGTGCGCGGAAATGGATAGGCAAAGGAGGAAGAAGGCGTGGATGAAAAGGTGGATCCTTATCCCCTTATATGGGCGGACGCGACTATGCGCCCCCACCAGCCTAGTAAAACTCGCTTATCTCCCAAGCGCCGTAGTCAATGGCGCGGTTGGGTTACCCACGCCCGTATTGATGAGAATCCCAGAATAAGGGGAGATGATCTCTGCTTTAACAAGACATGCCAAGGAAACCTCCTCGCTAAACGCGCTGAGGAGGGACAGTAAAACGATTCGAATAAAGACCTGGCCGTGGTGTGATGTCATGCTACGGAATATGTCAGCAGATTAGATTTGTGTAAATATTATTCTCTCTATGGTAATATGTGGAAACTTATTTTGCAGAGCCGGACACTACCTTTGTGTTCAAAATCTTCTATGAAGTACTTGGAGGAGGAACCCTCCTTGCAATGCCGAAGACAATCTGCGCGCCGGACTCGTCGTCATTGAAGCCTGGTTCAGAGGCTACTGAGGGAGTCCTGGATTAGGGGCTGTCCGGATAGCCAGACTATATCTTCGGCCGGACTCCTGGACTATGAAGATACAAGATTGAAGACTTCGTCTCGTGTCCGGAAGGGACTTTCCTTGGCGTGGAAGGCAAGATTGGCGATACGGATATGTAGATCTCCTACCATTGTAACCGACTCTGTGTAACCCTAGCCCTCTCCGATGTCTATATAAACCGGAGGGTTTTAGTCCGTAGGACGGACAACAATCATACCATAGGCTAGCTTCTAGGGTTTAGCCTCTCTGATCTCGTGGTAGATCTACTCTTGTACTACCCATATCATCAATATTAATCAAGTAGGACATAGGGTTTTACCTCCATCAAGAGGGCCCGACCCTGGGTAAAACATAGTGTCCCCTGCCTCCTGTTACCATCCGCCTAGACGCACAGTTCGGGACCCCCTACCCGAGATCCGCCGGTTTTGACACCGACAATAAGCATTCCAATTTCTTAATGGGAAAAGGTAGCAAGACTGTTTCTAACCACCTGTTTGAAGGAATAAATAAGGCAACAGTGGCTGATGTCAGTAAAGCATACGTAGTTTTTTCTGAGAAATTGAACCATTCCTGACCTTTCCTCTTCTTTTAAGCATATTTTGTGCAGTTCAACTAAAATAAAATGCCATCACCGCCTTGACAATTCAGTGACACTGTACAAAAGGAAATGACTTAACCTTACATCATGATGTCAGGTATGTAGTCGACAGGCATTAGAGACAAACATACAAACCTCCTCCAATAACATAATGAACATTAATTTTAACAAAGGTGTGACTAGCTTTACCGGGATAATTTGAGTGAACTCTACACCCTCTATTCCTTAATATAAGACGTTTTTGCAGTTCAATTTAAAGTACCCAAACGTCTAGTATTTAGAAAAACAGGTAGTATTTTTCTTGAACACATATCTGGGAAAGCTTGCCACACTTTATACATGTCCATACGCTAATGCAACACCATTTGAATAGTACAAATATACACTAATCCAGTGGCTAGTGCAACAGTAGAGTAGTTATTTTATTACAGGGTATAGTACAATGGTTTTACTGAACAGATTTCCATAAGCTCTAGCACTGGAAGATTTCTATAAGAATTAACAATACAAAATGTAAAGGTAACAAGTCTCAGCATTGGTATACTAGCTGTGCAAGAGCATTAAACCAAATACAAAATTCTGAAGGTAACTAGCATTATTAACTAATGACAGTATAAAAAAAATGCAAACCATGTACCTTCAAGGTAAATATCATTTCGAACTCGAGGGGACCTAAAAATTGCTACCCCAATCTTGATAATCGATCAAACATAAAAACTTGATCGAACAAATCAAGAGAACAGCCGGAGGGGGTGGTGCCCACTCTTGACCTTTCCTCTTGACACTGTACAAAAAATTGACTTATCTCATGAAAGTGAGGTATGTAATCTATAAGCATTAACAGTGCAAAAATCTGAAGGTAGTAACAAGATTCACCGTTGGTATAATAGCTGTGCAACAACACTAGAATGCCTTAGCTAAAAAATCTTTAATACATCCACAATCAACAGCTAACCCTGAAATAATCCAGTGACATTAAATGACATTGCTTAAATTTATCGGTGGCATTAGACTATGTGCGGCATTAGTTAAATGTGGCATCACTTTGGCAGTAGCATTGCTTGACTTGACCGCTGGCGTTATACTAACAGCAAAAAGTGGCAATAAGAGCATGGGAGGCCCATTTGGACAGTGGGCGCACCAGTACGATGTACCTCCATGCACGCATAGAGTGGTGAGGGAGGCATGGTTGCCCAGAGCAACAAATATCCAGGCAGCATTTGTGGATTACGTCCCATTTTTGTTCTCTTTAGCCACCTTTTTCCTATGTGAGGACAACAAACCAATCAACCTGGTCATTCTCTATTGCATTGTCATGCCTTTCTACCCTTCTTCAACCAAGAGACACGAGACTTGTTCCTTAGCTACTGATTTTCCCCTTCTCAACCCATAGCGGGTTCGATGCCTAGTCTCTTGGACAATACAGTCTCCCTTCCTTTCCTTATTCAACCCAGACATGGATTAGTTTGCATGAAGTAGGGTTTCCTTTAATAGTGCAAATTAAGGTTTTTGTCTGCGTGACCACCAGAGCAGAGGATAACAAATTGGGATGATGGTGGAGTGAAAAAAGATGCACATGTAGCAACATGGCAGATGGGGCAATAGAACAAGGGTATGGTTCGAAAAGAGGTAGCATACCCGAGGGTCGGCGGGAAGTGGCTTCGCTCGTGGTCGTCGTCCTCCGCACACACTACGGCAGCGAGCTTGGGGACAGAGGCCATCCCGCGTGGGTGCTAGGTCTGAGAGGATGGCCTTGTCGTCAGTGCGTGACCTCGCTCGCTGAGGACGAGTGCGTCAAAGTTGCACGTCCTTTTCTTCCCCAGCGGATCTGTGACCACCGGTGAGGAGGGAGAGGGAGGCCGTCTTTTTTAGATCTGGAGAGAGGGTGATAGTGTGAGAAGCAAGTGTGCAGCCCTTAGCAAGAAAGCGCTGAAGCTCCAACTTATATATCTTTTTTATACTACTAGTACTAGAGGTGGAGTAGTGGTAGAGTAGTTTATATTTTCTCTGCATACAGTACCATTTAGTCGTGCTTCAAAACTGAACGTCACACCATTAAAAAAATAAAGGTCGATAACTAATGCGGCACCTCGGGCCAACGCGGCCAGATCGCATTTTGCACGAGAAATTACACACCATGTTTCGTTGACATGTGGTCCCGTTCCAACATGTCAGTGAGACGACGGCGAGTCCTTTTGTACAATTTCTGAACGGACGTCTATGTAGGCCGGGGAACCTCTTCATGTACCACTGCAACCGTCCACCGACTCTTCGCCTTTCCCTCTCGATTTGTAACTACTGTCTGATGTCGCTTGCAGCTACGTCGGTATTTCCCCAAAGAGGAAGGGATGATGCAGCACAATGGCGGTTGGTATTTCCCTCAGATATGAAAATGAAACCAAGGTTATCGAATCAGTAGGAGAACCAAGCAACACAACGTAAACAACTCCTGCACACAGCAAATCCTCGCAACCCGACGTGTTAAAGGGGTTGTCAATCCCTTTCGGGGTACGGCGCCTCAATATAGGCAAACAGACGTGAGATAAATTTGTTGTATATTGATAGATCAAACACCAAATAAAATAAATAAGGGAAAATTGCAGCAAAGTATTTTTTTGGGTTTTTGGTTTAGTAGATCTGAAATTAAAATCAAATAAAAATAGATCGCAAAGGCAAATATATGAAAAAGAAGACCCGGGGCTGTAGGTTTCACTAATGGCTTCTCTCAAGAAAAATAGAAAATGGGGGGTAAACAAATTACTGTTGGGCAATTGATAGAACCTCAAATAATTATGATGATATCCAGGCAATGATCATTACATAGGCATCACGTCTAAGATTAGTAGACCGACTCCTGCCTGCATCTACTACTATTACTCCACACATCGACCGCTATCCAGCATGCATCTAGTGTATTAAGTTCATGGAGAAACAGAGTAATGCAATAAGAACGATGACATGATGTAGACAAGATCTATCTATGTAGAGATAGACCCCATCGTTTTATCCTTAGTAGCAACGATACATACGTGTCGTTTCCCTTTCTGTCACTGGGATCAAGCACCGTAAGATCAAACCCACTACAAAGCACCTCTTCCCATTGCAAGATAAATAGATCAAGTTGGCCAAACAAAACCCAAATATCGGAGAAGAAATACGAGGCTATAAGTAATCATGCATAAAAGAGATCAAAGAAAACAAATACTTTCATGGATATAAAAAGATAGATCTGATCATAAACTCGAAGTTCACCGGATCCCAACAAACACACCACAAAAGACTTACATCATATGGATCTCCAAGAGACCATTGTATTGAGGATCAAGAGAGAGAGAGATGAAGCCATCTAGCTACTAACTATGGACCCGAAGGTCTACAAAGAACTACTCATGCATCATTGGAGAGGCACCAATGGAGGTGGTGAACCCCATCCGAGATGGTGTCTAGATTGGATCTGGTGGTTCTGGACTCTGCGGCGGCTGGATGAATCTTTCGTCGACTCCCCTAGGGTTCTAGGATTTTTTGGGGTATTTATAGATCAAAGAGGTGGTCTGGGGGACATCCGAGGTGGGCACAACCCACCAGGGCGCGCCTGGGCCTCCTGGCGTGCCCTGGTGGGTTGTGCCCCCCTCGGGGCACCCCCTAGGCGCAACCAGGGCCCGTTGTGTTCCTTTTGGCCCATATTCTCCATAAAGTTTCGTGGCATTTGGACTCCGTCTGATATTGATTTTCTACGATGTAAAAACATGGAAAAAATAGGAACTGGCACTTGGCACTATGTCAATAGGTTAGTACCAAAAAATGATATAAAATGACTATAAAATAATTATAAAACATCCAAGATTGATAATATAACAACATGTAACAATCAAAAAGTATAGATATGTTGGAGACGTATCAACATCCCCAGGCTTAACTCCTACTCGTCCTCGAGTAGGTAAGTGATAAAAACAGAATTTTTGATGTGGAATGCTGCTTATCATGTCATATCATATTCTTTTCTTTATGGCATGGACAATTGGACTTTTAGTTGTCCAAAGCAATAGTGTAGTTTTGACATAATAATTTAGATACTCAAGAATATCAACAAGCAACCATGTCTTTCAAAATATCAACGCTAAAATAAGTTATCCCTAGCCCATCATGCTCAAACATTGATCCATTCATGAAACACATTCGAATATTAGCTACACCCGATACTTAAGTATGATCATATTGCCTCCTAGTTGGTGCTTTTATAGGAGAAGATGGAGACTCAAAATAAAAATGGCATAAAGTAAAAGAAAGGCCCTTTGTAGAGGGAAGTAGGGATTTGTAGAGCTGCGAGAGCTCAAAGCGAAAAACTTAGAGATAAAAATATTTTGAGAGGTGTATCCATCCCACCAACAAAAACGACTTAGAGTTCCCAATACTTTCCATGCATAGATATATCATAGTCGGTTCCCAAATAGAAAATAAAGTTTATTCTTTTTTCCACCATACTTTCACTTTCCATGGCTAACCGTATCCACGGGTGCCCTCCATACCAACACTTTCCAAGGAATTTATTATTTGACAACATAAAGTAAATTCATTTTTTTTGCATTTCGGGCCTGGGTATCCCTAATACCTTTGCCTTACTCTCGTGCAATGACAAGTGAATAAACACTCATCTTGAGAATAACACATCTAGCATGGAAAATATTAGCCACCCCTCACCGCTCCGCGAGCGAAACAAACACACAAAAGAGAAGTTTATTTTGAAAATTAGAGATGGCACATGCAAATTTGCTTAGAATGGCAAAAGAATACCACATATAGGTAGATATAGTGGACTCATGTGGCGAAACAGGGTTAAAGGTTTTTGGATGCACAAGTAGTGATCATACTTAGTGCAAAATGAAGGCTAGCAAAAGATTGGGAAGCGACCAACTAAGAAACAAATAATCTCATAAGAAAGCATTAAGCATAAAAATAACACCGAATAATGCACCACAAGTAGGATATAATTTCATTGCATGACTATTGACTTTCGTACTTGCATGGGGAATCACAAACCTTAACACCAATATTCTTACTAAAGCAAATTACTCATCAAGATGACTCACATATCACATCATCATATCCCAAAACTATTACTAAGAATAAAGTTTATTTTGTACAATGATCTTCATGAAAGTTTTTATTATATCATTCTTGGATATCTATCACTTTGGGACTAATTTTCATGTGTTGCTTTTGACAAGCTCCAACAAATATAAGTGAAGATCATGAGCATAATATATTTTTCTTTCTCTCAAATTAATTTAAGTGAAGCAAGAGAGAATTTATTGAAAATTTTAATAAATCTCAAATAAATCTAAGTGAAGCAAACGAGCATTTCTTCAAAAATACTAAAGCACACCATGCTAAAAAAGATATAAGTGAAGCACTAGAGCAAGTCCATTGTTCATAAAAATTTAAGTGAAGCATAGAGAGAAATTCTAACAAATCATGACATAATTTTGGCTCTATCAAATAGGTGTGTCCAGCAAGGATTGATGTCTTAAAACACAAAATAAAACAAGCGAAGACTCATATCATATAAGATGCTCCAAGCAACACACATATCATGTGACAGATAAAAATATAGTTTCAAGTAAAATACTGATGATCGTTGGAAGAAAGCAGGGATGCAACTCGGGGGCATCCCCAAGCTTAGTTGGTTTCTCATTTTGGATAAAAGCTTGGGATGCCGGGGCATCCCCAAGCTTAGGCTCTTCCATCCTTCCATCATCCATCGTAAGATAACCCAAAACTTGAAAACTTTAATCACACAAAACTCAACAAAATCTTCATGAGATCCGTTAGTATAAGAATAATAAATCACTACTATAGGTGTTGTATCAAACCAATTCATATTTTGTTCTTGTATTATATGCACTGTATTCCAACTTTTCTATGGAAAAAACTCATCATAGAAAACCATAAGCCATCAAAATAAGCACACAACACAAAGAAAACAGAATCTGTCAAAACAGAACAGTCTGTAGCAATTTGACTATTTCGAATACTTCTGTAACCCCAAAAATTCTGAAAAATTAGGACGACTTGAGAAATTTGTATATTGATCTACTGCAAGTGGAATGGATATTTTATCGCTCTCTGGTAAAAAAATGAAAATTAATTTTGTGAGCGTAAAAGTTTCTATTTTTCCAGCAAGATCAAACAACTATCGCCCAAGAAGATCCTAAAGGCTTACTTGGCACAAGCACTAATTAAAACATAAAAAACACAATCATAACAGTAGCATAATTGTGCTAAGACACAAAAACAGGAAGCAAAGAGCAAAAATAAAATTTATTCATTGGGTTGCCTCCCAACAAGCGTTATAGTTTTACGCCCTTAGCTAGGGATAAAGCAAGGATCTAAGTTTTGTCATCCTTCTTCTTGACTTTCTTAGAGGTATTTTCATCATGAGGCTTTGTAAACACAACATAAAACATGTTATCCATAGAGGCCTTTGCAATCCTAAGTTGGTTTTAATCATACCCCTTTTGATTCCCCGCAACAATCCAAGAGTACTGTTGATTAACATTATTGAAAACTTGTTGGATTATATCTAGAACCGGGACTTCCTTTTTAAGATTCTCATCAAAGATTTTATTGTCCCCAAGAAAATGTCTTAAAGCATAGTCACTATTGTAAAGAATTTCATCTATCACAGGTTTTTCACGATTCATACCATAAAAGTCAAAGATTTCCCTAGCTTCCCGTATTATGCAGTCAAACTCATTCATAATAACAAGAGTGTCCAACTTTTTAACTCTAGTGTTCTTTATAACGGGGAGCCCAAAAAACAATCTTTGCAAGGTAGGATGGGTATGAATAAATTTACTTTCAAGTTTCAGAACTAGTGCTGAAATAGCATCCGCATAAGATCTAGTAGTTTTAAGTATAGGAGCATCATCAAGACTCAAATCTCCCACATTTGAAAAATCCTTGGATACGCTCTTTTCCCATAACGTTACCTTGCCCCAAGATAAAAGTTTTAGCATCTAGATTTCCCGTACGTCCTATCTTAGGAGTTAGGCCATCATCTGTTAGTGCCATACCAAAATCTCTCATGATTGCAACCAAATGATAGATCTGACAAGAAAACGGAAAACAGAGGCGAATAAAACATCAAATTTTTGTGAAGTGGGGGAGAGGAAAACGAGAGGCAAATGGAAAATAATGTAAATTGCAAGGAGATGAGATTTGTGATTAGGAACCTAGTATATGTTGAAGATCCTCCCTGGCAATGGCACCAGAAATTCCTTTTGATGTCGTTTGAAGCTACGTCGGTATTTCCCCAAAGAGGAAGGGAATATGCAGCACATCGGCGGTAGGTATTTCCCTCAGATATGAAACCAAGGTTATCGAACTAGTAGGACAACCAAGCAACACAACATAAACATCTCCTACACATAGATAACAAATCCTCGCAACCCGACGTGTTAAAGGGGTTGTCAATCCCTTTCAGGGTACGGCGCGTCAAGATAGGCAAACGAACATGAGATAAATTTGTAGTAGATTGATAGATCGAACGCCAAATAAAATAAACAGGGAAAATTGCAGCAAAGTATTTTTGGGTTTTTGGTTTAGTAGATCTGAAAATAAAAGCAAATAAAAATAGATCACAAAGGCAAATATATGAGAAAGAAGACCCGGGGGCCGTAGGTTTCACTAGTGGCTTCCCTCGAGAAAAATAGCATACGGGGGGTAAACAAATTACTGTTGGGCAATTGATAGAACCTCAAATAATTATGACGATATCCATGCAATGATCATTACATAGGCATCACGTCCAAGATTAGTAGACCGACTCCTGCCTATATCTACTACTATTACTCCACACATCGACCGCTATCCAGCATGCATCTAGTGTATTAAGTTCTTGGAGAAACGGAGTAATGCAATAAGACGGATGACATGATGTAGACAAGATCTATCTATGTAGAGATAGACCCCATTGTTTTATCCTTAGTAGCAACGATACATACCTGTCATTTCCCTTTCTGTCACTGGGATCAAGCACCATAAGATCGAACCCACTACGAAGCACCTCTTCCCATTGCAAGATAAATAGATCAAGTTGGCCAAACAAAACCCAAATATCGGAGAAGAAATATGAGGCTATAAGTAATCATGCATAAAAGAGATCAAAGAAACTCAAATACTTTCATGGATATAAAAAGATAGATCTGATCATAAACTCAAAGTTCATCGTATCCCAACAAACACATCGCAAAAGAGTTACATCATATGGATCTCCAAGAGACCATTGTATTGAGGATTAAGAGAGAGAGAGAGAGATGAAGCCATCTAGCTACCAACTACGAACCCAAAGGTATACAAAGAACTACTCACGCATCATCGGAGAGGCATCAATGGAGGTGGCGAACCCCATCCGAGATGGTGTCTAGATTGGATCTGGTGGTTCTGGACTCTGCAGCGGCTGGATGAATATTTCGTTGACTCCCCTAGGGTTCTGGGATTTTGGGGGTATTTATAGAGCAAAGAGGCAGTCCGGGGGGTACCCGAGGTCGGCACAACCCACCAGGGTGCGCCCGAGCCTCCTGGCGCGTCCTGGTGGGTTGTGCCCCCTCGGGGCACCCCAGGTGCAGCCAGGGCCCGTTGTGTTCCTTTTGGCCCATAAAAATTTTCTGTAAATTTTCATGGAATTTGGACTCCGTCTGATATTGATTTTCTATGATGTATAAAACACGGAATAAACAGGAACTGGCAGTATGTTAATAGGTTAGTACCAAAAAATGATATACAATAACTATAAAATGATTATAAAACATCCAAGATTGATAATATAACAGCATGTAACAATCAAAAATTATAGATACGCTGGAGACGTATCACTGTCGCACGCTCTTCCTCCCTCCTCCATTTGCCTTTACCCTTCCTTCTGCCATTGTTCGATCGTCTTCTCCATGGAGGGAACATGCCAGAAACGACCCCGTTATTCTTGCCCCGATCTGAATGATGACGCGATGGAGGAACTCATTGATCGGTGCAACGTCATCACGTCAGCTAGCATGGCAGGTTCGTTCAAGACCATTCTCGACTCAACTAATAACATCATTACAAGGAACCCAAGGGTCCAGGAGCGGTTTGATCTCCCCTATCTTCTTCGTCGTGACCCTGCTGACTAGCTGATACGTCTCCAACATATATATAATTTTTGATTGTTCCATGCTATATTATATCCTGCTTTGGACATTATTGGGCTTTATTATACACTTTTATATTATTTTTGGGACTAACCTATTAACCGGAGGCCCAGCCCAGAATTGTTGTTTTTTTTTTGCCTATTTTAGGGTTTCACAGAAAAAGAATATCAAACGGAGTCCAAACGGAACGAAACCTTCGGGAACGTGATTTTTGGAACGAACATGATCCAGAGGACTTGGACCCTACGTCAAGCAATCAACCAGGAAGGAAAGAGGTAGGGGGCGCGCCTGCCCCTTAGGCGTGCCCTCCACCCTCGTGGGGCCCACATTGCTCCACTGCTACCTCTTGAGCACTGCGTTGGTTTTCCCCGAAGAGGAAGGGATGATGCAGCAAAGTAGCGTAAGTATTTCCTCAGTTTTTGAGAACCAAGGTATCAATCTAGTAGGAGGCTACGCGCGAGTCCCTCGTACCTACACAAAACAAATAAATCCTGGCAACCAACGCAAATACGGGTTGTTAATCCCTATAAGGCCACTTACGAGAGTGAGATCTGATAGATATGATAAGATAATATTTTTGGTATTTTTGTGATAAAGATGCAAAGTAAAATAAAGGCAAAGAAAATAGCAAAGGAAATAACTAAGCAGTAGGAGATCAATATGATAAAGATAGACCCGGGGGCCATAGGTTTCACTAGTGGCTTCTCTCGAGAGCATACGTATTCTATGGTGGGTGAACAAATTACTGTTGAGCAATTGACAGAATTGAGCATAGTTATGAGAATATCTAGGTATGATCATGTATATAGGCATCACGTCCGAGACAAGTAGACCGACTCCTGCCTGCATCTACTACTATTACTCCACTCATCGACCTCTATCCAGCATGCATCTAGAGTATTAAGTTAGAAAACAGAGTAACGCCTTAAGCAAGATGACATGATGTAGAGGGATAGACTCATGCAATATGAAGAAAACCCCATCTTGTTATCATCGATGGCAACAATACAATACGTGCCTTGCTGCCCCTACTGTCACTAGGAAAGGACACTGCAAGATTGAACCCCAAAGCTAAGCACTTCTCCCATTGCAAGAAAGATCAATCTCGTAGGCCAAACCAAATTGATAATTCGAAGAGACTTGCAAAGATAACCAATCACACATAAAATAAATTCAGAGAAATTCAAATATTGTTCATAGATAGACTTGATCATAAACCCACAATTCATCGGTCTCAACAAACACACCGCAAAAAGAAGATTACATCGAATAGTCCTCCACAAGAGAGGGGGAGAACATTGTATTGAGATCCAAAAAGAGAGAAGAAGCCATCTAACTACTAACTATGGACCCGTAGGTCTGAGGTAAACTACTCACACTTCATCAGAGAGGCTATGGTGTTGATGTAGAAGCCCTCTGTGATCGATGCCCCCTCCGGCGGAGCTCCGAAACAGGCCCCAAGATGGGATTTCATGGATACAAAAAGTTACGGCGGTGGAATTAGGGTTTTGGCTCAGTATCTGATCGTTTGGGGGTACGTAGGTATATATAGGAGGAAGGAGTACGTCGTTGGAGCAACAGGGGGCCCACGAGGGTGGAGGGTGCGCTTGGGGTAGGCAGGCGTGCCCCCTACCTCGTGGCCTCCTCTTTTCTTTCTTGACATAGGGTCCAAGTCTCCCGGGTCTTGTTCGTTGAGAAAATCACGTTCCCGAAGGTTTCATTCCGTTTGGACTCCGTTTGATATTCCTTTTCTTTGAAACCCTAAAACAGGCAAAAAACAACAATTCTGGGCTGGGCCTCTGGTTAATAGGTTAGTCCCAAAAATAATATAAAAGTGGATAATAAAGCCCAATAATTTCCAAAACAGTAGATAATATAGCATGGAGCAATCAAAAATTATAGATACGTTGGAGACGTATCAAGCATCCCCAAGCTTAATTCCTGCTCGTCGCCGAGTAGGTAAATGATAAAAACAGAATTTTTGATGCAGAGTGCTACTTGGCATAATTTTAATGTAATTCTTCTTAATTGTGGTATGAATGTTCACATCCGAAAGATTCAAGACAAAAGTTCATATTGACATAAAGATAATAATACTTCAAGCATACTAACAAAGCAATTATGTCTTCTCAAAATAATATGGCTAAAGAAAGTTATCCCTACAAAATCATATAGTCTGGCTATGCTCTATCTTCACCACACAAAATATTTAAATCATGCACAACCCCGATGACAAGCCAAGCAATTGTTTCATACTTTTGACATTCTCAAAACTTTTTCAATCTTCACGCAATACATGAGCGTGAGCCATGGATATAGCATTATAGGTGGAATAGAGTGGTGGTTGTGGAGAAGACAAAAAGGGAGAAGATAGTCTCACATCAACTAGGCGTATAAACGGGTTATGGAGATGCCCATCATAGATATCAATGTGAGTGAGTAGGGATTGCCATGCAACAGATGCACTAGAGCTATAAGTATCTGAAATCTCAAAAAGAAACTAAGTGGGTGTGCATCCAACTTGCTTGCTCATTAAGACCTAGGGCATTTTGAGGAAGCCCATCATTGGAATATACAAGCCAATTTCTATAATGAAAGATTCCCACTAGTATATGAAAGTGATAACATGAGAGACTCTCTACTATGAAGATCATGGTGCTACTTTGAAGCACAAGTGTGGTAAAAGGATAGTAACATCACTACAAAAAAATACACTTCCATGATGATACGTGTTTGTCACAGTAGGTCACTTTTTTTGTCATGCATGTACATCCATGACAAATTTATGACAGAATCAAGATAGTCATACCTGTGCTGTCGTAGAAGTGTTCCATAACATTACCAAAATTATCATCACGGAAGTGTCCACTTCCATGACGACAAATCGCGCGTCATAGAAGTGCTTTCGTCAAGGGTGACCGACACGTGGCATCCACCGTAACGGAATGCCGTTAAGCTATCGGGCCGGGTTTTGGATCCGATAACCCGTTAACATCCCCGACCAATGGGGATTTTCCATGTGTAAAATCATCATTGGCTAGAGGAAACACGTGTCGGCTCATTGTTGGGACATATGTCATCCACTCATTTGACAGGAGGCGCCTATGATAGGTCGACACGTGGCACGGCCCAACAGTGGTCCATTCCGGTGAAAAAGGCTGGCCCAGTAAAAATTAGCAGGCCGGCCCATATAAGGCCTACTTGTGTCAGGTCCATTTAAGCCCACGACCCATACGAGATGTGCCAATTCGGCCCGTTAAAGATTTGACACCATTGCAGCCCATCGTCAGTTCGAGCCCGTTAACAACCTGCTATATATTTGGGCTCAATATCGTCCCTATGAGATTTCAGCCTGTTAACGGCCCATTTAATGGATGGGCCAATTTTCAGGATGTACATCTTTCGGCCTTTTAGCGACCCATTTAAATGTTGGGCTAATTTCCGGCCCGGTGTGTCTTTCAGCCTGTTGACGGCCCATAAATCTGATGGGTCATTTGTAGTCGGACCTGATTTTCGGCCTTTTAGCGGCCCATTTAAGTGTTGGGCCAATGTCTGGCCCGGTGTCACTTTCAGCCTGTTGACGGCCCATAAATCAATTGGGCCAATTGTAGTCGGACATGAGTTTTGGCCTTTTAGCGACCCATTTAAGTGTCGGGCCAATTCCCGGACCTGTGTGCCTTTCGGCCTGTTAACGGACCATAAATGAGTTGGGCCATTTGTAGTCGAACCTTAGTTTTGGCCTCTTAACGGCCCATGCCCTTCATGGTCCAATACCAGCCCGGTTTCTCTTTCGGCCTGCTAAAGGCCCACAACACAGTTAGGCCGTTTACAATACGACCCGACTTTCAGCCTCTTAGCGGCCCATGCTCTTCATGGTCCAATACAAGCCCGCTGTCTCTTTCGGCCTGCTAAAGGCCTACAGTATAGTTGGGCCATATGTAGCCCAAACTTAGTAACGGCCTGTTAAATAAATTGGGGCCACCTATTGCCCGCTTCGATGTCGGCCTGTTAACGACCCGGGAGGTAAGAGGGCCGACCATTAACTTTCAGCCTATTAACGGCCCATTAACTTAATGGGCCCACTAAAGTTCGTTCATGTCTTTAGGCCAAATTAGATAATTTGAGCCCATTACGACGAGCAAAGGTACGGCATACAAGGAATAACGTTGCACATCCAGAATATATTACAGGAAATTACATCCACTGGGCAATCAAAGATTGATGCCAGTGCAAATAAATGAGCAGAACCTAACCATCTACAACGTCACAATCTGCAACCTCAGCACAGATGACGCCCATAAGCATGTGGGCAAGTTCTTGCTGCTTTGCCACACTGTCTCTGAAAACATTGATCAGTTGTTGTGTCGCACGACTCTGCACCTCTGATTCATCCACCATTTCCATCATTGCTTCAGCCATTAATTGGTTCACAAACATACATTTATTCCATCGCATTCGAGACAGAGGATACTGAACAGATTCAGATGGCGATTTTGGCAGGCTTGTATTATTGATAGGGAAGAGTGTCTTGAGCACTGCATCATAACATAAATTAGGACGGGAACCAAATAGATTAATCATGAGTTATTGCCATATTACCTGGCCTAGATTTACTGGAAAGAAACAATGGGGTTGCCTTGCTGTTTTCAGAGTTTGTCTTCTTATCTTCAGCAGCCTGCACAAAATTAACACACTAGCATTGCTAGCATTGGCCAAGTCAGATAATAGGAAAGCAACATTGACACAACGAACGTTTGGGCAACTAGGCTACACCAAATTAACACAATATGGCACAGCTATCATCAGCCAGGTAAGGTAATACAAAAGCAACATTGACAAAATGAATGAATGGGCAACCAGAGAAGCACTACAATTCAGTAATGTGCGTGATATGAGATAGCACATTCATGCAGCTCAGTACGCAAAACTACCAGGAAATTTTCCTTAAAAAAATCAACATCGGCGCCTTTAACATTTTGCTACAACTAATTTTAGATCAGATAAAGGTTAGATTCACGCGGATTAACAAAATACATGCTGATGTAAAAATATAGTGATATACAACATGTACTTACATCAGCACTAGAGCACAGAGAATTCCCGCAAGATATTTTCCTTGAATACGATCCCAATGGAGGAAGTCTTGTATCGTTTAACCTTATTTTCTAAAAGAGAGACGGGTAAGAAACATGTAGAAAATATGACCAGAATGCTATAAAATTTCATGATGCGAGGATACGCACACGCTTCTTAGAATGGAGTTGACATTCTTTTGCTGGACTGGAGCGGACTAGTTCTTTGGCCACTGGAATGTGCTTATTATCAATGGGAGTTGGGTTTCTCTGTGCTGGAGCAGTATCTATGAAAAATGGAGTTGGTTTATTATCTCCTGGCATTTGGATCTTTTGCAAAGATGTGGTTTGTAACCCTTCAGATTCTAACATAGCCGTCTTTCCCTTGCATGCCTTATATAGAAGAATGGTGCTTCAGTTATAAAACATGCTATAGCAGAGATGGAATAGGTACTGAAGAATAGAAAGGCATGACATATTGACATGTATTCCCTCCATCCGGAAATAAATGGATGGGTCTAGGCGTATTTCAGTTCTAGATACATCTAGTTTGATCCATTTCTGCGACATGTAATCCGAGCGGAGGGAGTATGACGTAAGAGCTAGGGATACGACAGGACAACACAGTAAAAAAACACTGAAAACCCACTGCAGAACCAAAGTAATCAAACCCACTGATATGAGATAGTACACTCATGCCGCTCAGGATGCAAAACTACCAGGCAGTTTTCCTTACAAAAATCAACATTGTGGCCTTTACTCATAAATTTTGCTACAACTAAATTTAGATCAGATAAAGGTTGGATTCACGCCGATTAACAAAATACATGCTGATGTAAAAATATAGTGATATACAACAGGTACTTACATCTGCATTGGAGTACAGAGAATTCCTGCAAGAATCTTTCCTCACAGATGATACCAGTGCAAAAATTCTTCTATCTGTTAAGCTTATTTTCTAAAAGAGAGATGGGTAAGAAACATGTAGAAAATATGATCAACATGCTATAAAATTTCATGATGCAAGGATACGCACACGCTTCTTAGAGTTGAGTTGACATATTTTTGCTGGACTGGAGCGGACTAGTTCTTTGGCCACTGGAATCTGCTTATTATCAGTAGGAGTTGGGTTTCTCTGTGCTGGAGCAGTATCTTTAAAAACTGGAGTTGGTTTATTATCTCCTGGAGTTTGGATCTTTTGCAAAGGCCTTGTTTGTAACCCTTCAGATTCTAACATAGTCGTCTTCCCCTTGCATGCCTTGTATAGAAGAATGGTGCTTTAATTATAAAACATGCGGCAGTAGAGAGATGGAATAGGTACTGAAGAATAGAAAGGCATGACATATTGACATGCATTCCCTCCATCCGGAAAAAAGGATGGGTCTAGGCGTATTTCAGTTCTAGATACATCCTTTTTATCCATTTCGGCAACATGTAATCCGGACGGAGGGAGTATGGTGTAAGAGCTAGGGATACGACAAGACAACACAACAAAACAAAACACTAGTTGAATGTAAAACTGTATGCTAGCGGAATACATACAGAAATAACTAAGGCAACATACACGTGTATGATTGGGAAAATAAGATGGCATTGCAATAGAGCACTAGAACAACACTTCAATGTTAAAAAACATGGTATGGTAGACAGATGAAGTACATACTGATGAATAACAATGCATAAGATATTCAGAAGCATGATATCCAAATTAAGCAGATGGCATTGCGATAGAGTATAATGACAGTACTTAAATTTGAAAACATGTTATCATGAATCGAATAGGTACTGAAAAACAGGAAGGCATGACATATTTACATGCATGATCAGCATGCTAAGCACATGGCATTGTAACAGAGTAGATACACTCCAGGACATTATATGCATGTTGTACCCATATCACAGGCCAAGTTAGAGCAAGGACCTTGTGGGGTGAAGAGGATTCATCATCTTTCTGCAAGTCTTCTGAAGAACTGCCTTTACATGTTCCATCATATTGGGTATCATTGACATCAAGTTTATTGGCCTTTACATTGCTCCGTGAGGTTCTTGTGGATATATCAGTGTGTGCAATTATATCTGACATGCATGGAAGACAACTGGTAGTTAGATTTATGTAATGAGTGCCTGTAGGAGACGACATAAATAGTAGGACTGGGGTTAACTAGCAGCAATAGGTCTCATAAACTAAAGGGAGAACACAGATGTAAGCTATAGAATATGTATCGTGTGTACTCGAGATTAACTAGATGGCACACAAAATTATTAAAGAACAACATAGGAAATACTAGAAGTGGTATAATACTATAATCACCAGCCTGTGGGATAGCATTGGCTGATGGATGATAACTATCGAACAGTGTTACCTAAAGAACAAGTATCTTAGCTGAACTATGGAACATCGTTAACTCCTGAACAAGACCCGTAAGAGATCAGCATGAATATACAGTGAAATGTGATGATCTATTTTCCATGCTTAGATGAATAGCAAAGCCATAAATGTTGCACACAAGTAAGATGAGGGTACAACCTATCTGGCTGCCATCCATAGGAGTGAGCATCATGTGCTGACTTGTGGATGGCCCTGCAGTTGCTGTGGCTGTGCATGTCGGGCACGCGCATTCGATGCAGGGAACTGTTGAGTGGGGACTATAGCTCCCTTCTGGTGTATGCTTCCCTTGTTGGAGCAGCTGCGGTGAGTCGGAAGACGGTGTGTCTGAAGATGCAGATAACGCATAATGTTAAGAACGACATATCTCTTTGATTTGAAGAAATACACTAAGAGATCAACAGCAAGGTACGAGAGTGGTCACACGTCTGTTGACTGAAGACTAAATTGGGGTCACACGATTTTATTTTATTTTGGTACTGTCCGATCTACGCCGGATGGCTCTTGTGCCTCCCGGCTGACACTGTTCAGAATCTTCCCCGAAGAGCCAGCGACCAACGGCAGAGCAGCCTGCCTCCACCGTCTGTGGCCCCGGCCAAAACCCCGCTCCCCGCCCCACCGCACTGCCGTGGTTGCGCCGCCCCCGGGCTAATCCACAAAGACTCCCCGTCATCCATATCGGGCGGCGGTAGTACCTTCAACCCACGCAACTCTAAAAGATAGCCATCTAAGTGTTGCTTCCGCGGCAAACTTTGCGGCCCCGCACCCTTATGTTAGACACCAGCCAACCGACAGCCTAGGAGCTCCGCCGCCTCAAGGGGTGCTGCTTCCCATTGCAAATCGATTGGCCCAGAATAAAAATTCAGACAACTAACGCCTAAATAAAGTGATTTGAGATGAGGGTGCGACCTATCTGGCGGCATGGTGAAGTAGGCAGGTCCAGCTGCCGAGTCGGTGAGGCAGGCGCGGTTGCGGTGGCGACCGGCGGCAGGGAAAGAGCCATGTCGCGATGGTCGAGGCTACGCCGAAGCAGCGCCAGGACTCTGGACGGATCCAAAGTTGGAGCCGCTCCGGCATCGTGAACAACGGTGGGGGTGAATCGGCTCCGGTATGGTTCACGCGACCGTCGTCGAGGTAGCACCAGCAGCACGGAGTAAGAGGTGCAAGGCTCAGTGCACGACGGCAAATGGATAGCATCTCCGGCATTAGGGAGGAGGGCGGCTGTGAAATTGGTGCGGTGGGGGCACCATGGAGGTGGGGCTGAGGTTTCGCGGCTCGGGAGAAGGGAGCTTCCCGGGGAGAAGGTGATTTGGCGCCCACGAGGTATGAATGGGGGCGGGCGGGGGAAATTGGGAGGGGAGTGGAACCATGTCTTACGGACGCATTTGTCTGAAATGTGAGGGGGAGTTACAGTTCTACCCTTGCCTATAGGCTTCTCGGCTTGGATCTGTGTACTGAGGGTTGGGGATAGTAGAGTAACTTTGCTTCTCTGGGCGGGAGCGATTTCGGGCGAGGAGGGTGTGTTTTGGACTATAGTGGGAGCGAGCGATTTCGGGCGAGGAGAGCGTGTTTTGAAATAGTGGGCATGAGCTATTTCGGGCGAGGAGAGCGTGTTTTGCCGACCATGGTTTATGAATTATTCGGCACATGTCATTTCGGCCGAGGAGAAGGCGTGCTTGGATGAAGTTACGAACCTACCCTCGATGTACAACGGGCCAATTGATGCGTGTCCCACATAGGACGGTAATTTTGCGTCTCCCATTTATTTGCTCGGGCGAATTCCACCGAGCAGAGAGGATGTTTAACAGTTCGTTCAAATTTTGGGAGAACGAGCATCCACGTCTATCTTACCAAGTTGATTCGGATCAAATTTTGAAATATTAGCTTGCCATTTCTTTTTTGGATGGAGAGATGATGCTCGGGAGTAATGTGTTTTTACATGCTCGTTGCTAGGGATTTACTATATGACAAAAAGTTGACCCACTCAAAAACGCGAATCAAACCCAAAATGAAATATCTCGATTCAATGAAATAGCTCGTTCAGTAGGTCAAAATAGTGAACTAAATCCAAAATTGAACACCTCAATCGAGTAGCATGTTGTACAGTATTATAGTACTCCATGAACATGTTGAAAGTCAAATTAATGAACTTGTTTGATATACGCATATATCCGTTCATGTGTGGATTGCAGACAACATGTTCTCCAATTTAAATATTTGAATGCAAGTTTATATCGAAACATGGTTTATATCAGTCTTTGATGCATAAAACGCGACCTCCCCCTCTCCCGGACTCCTGTTCTCTCTCTCTCTCTCTCTCTCGCCGACAATCTTCAATTCTGTCGCACGCATCTGACACAAAAACCTTGTTCATCCCTCTCCATTTCTCTCCATTTCTCTCCATCTCTCTCTCTCTCTCTCTCTTTGTGTGTGTGTGTGTGTGGGGGGGGGTCGGGGGGTCTTTCTAGTTCGCATGCATATATACACCATCTATACGTCTCTCTCGCACACTATGTATGATACTCTAGCTAGTCCAAGCTAGATATCTTGGGTGCACTCATTGTACGCACACAGATTCCTTGGCTCTTTGCCTGTAACTCTCTCACGCACCACTATGTCGTCTCGGAGCTCTTCCCCCCTCTCTCAAACTCTCCATCCACCTGGGTCACACATACACATGCATATCTCACTCGCACTCGATAGGCCCATCTAAAACTCTAGCTCTCCCCCTCATTCTCTCTCCATCTCACACGCGCACACACACAATCTCATGCCCAGCTAGCCAAGTATGATGGTCTCTCACTCAATTGTAGGCACACGCAGTCCCCCCTATATGTATATGACTAGCTAATCTTAGTCTCCATCACAAACATGTGCATGGTCTATCTCGGTTTCTCTCGGGGCATCTTTCTATTGCGCACGCACTCCCTCGATCTCCCACCCATATAGTCCCCTCACGATCTCGACGGGATCTCTCTATCACAAACACACCCTCTCTCCCTCCTGATGCGTCCATGTCATCCATGTGTCCCTCTCTACCTTTGTTCCTTGTTGGCCACACCTCTATTGGACATGTGCTACAGGGGTGTCTCTCTCCGTTGTAAACAATCACACACTAGCTATCTTTGTGTATCTCCTCGCCTCGCTTTTCCATCTCGGAGATGCATGCGTGATATGTTCGCATAAGAAACGAAAACACACACTCTCTCTCTAATTTATCGTTTGTTGTCACTTTCTCTTTCACACACATACTCTTTTTGCACACTTACTCATTCTCCTTCACATGCACTTGATCTGTCTCGACTGAGGCACTCTCCTCGGTCCATAGCATATAGATTTATTGAAAAGTCAAACATCACAAAGTTTGACCATGTACGTGGAGAAAAAGAATTACATCTAGTACGGCAAACATATGCCATTAGATTCACCATGAGATGTAGTTTTGTATGATGTATCTTTGGTATTGTAGATATAAATAACATTTGCGTAAACCCGATCAAAGTTTCCAAAGTTTGACTTCTAAAAAATTTACATGCATTGCATTATCGAGCGGATGGAATATCTCTTTCCCCCTCTCAGCTATCTGACGCACCACTCAGCCTTATCGGGGCTCCTCAATCTCTCTCAAACTTTATTGGTCAGTTTGGTTCGTGACCTGACCCTCATGCCTTGATGGCCGGTACTGCCTGGTGTGGATGTGAGATGTAAAATATTTCTGCCTGGCCAGGCTTGTGTGGTGCTAAAGCGTTTGGTTCATGCTTGGGCCAGGCAAAGCATCAACGTCACATCAATCAATCCATGCATCAATTATTTAATGCTAATATCCATCCATGTTGCTGTTACCCTCGTGGCCACACGACCAGGCACGACCAGGCGTTCGAAATTGGTCGCCTGGGCCAGGCTACTTGCAGTGTCTGGAGTTCAGCTAGGCTAATTAAAGTGCAAGGGAACCCAGGCCAGGCGGGCTTTCTTTTTCATAGGGTAGCAACCAAATAAGCGTGCATGAAATCCAGCCACAACCCCAGGCCAGGCAAAAGATGCTCAGGACGCAAGCCAAACTGGCCTTATATCTCCCTGGTTCACACATACACATGTCTCGCTCGCGCTATACATATAGACCCATCCAACACTCTCCGCCCTTGTTCTCTCTCCATGTGACATGCACCCCTAAGAACTATAATCCCTCAATCCATCATAGGCGCAAGCACTCCCCCCTCCTAAGTATGATTATCTCTTACTAGCCAACAGGAACACACGTATTATCTCCTTCCATCCATACGTCTATCTCGATATCTCTCGGGGCATCTTCTATCGCGCACACACCTTGTTACTCGATCTCCCACCCATGTAGTCCCACCACGATCTCCAGGGGATCTCTCTATGACAAACATACTCTCTCTCCCCCCATGTCTGCATTTTCTCCGCACGTCTCTCTCGACCTCTCTCCCTTGTTTGTCGGACCCCTCTTGGCCACGTTCTAGCTTAGGGGTCTTGCTCTCTCGGTTCCAAACAACCACACACTATCTCCTCACCTTGCCTCCGTTGTCGAAGATGCATGTGTGATATGATTGCATAAGACACACACGCTTTTTCTCTACTTTTATCGTGTGTTGTCCATGTCTCTTTCACACACGCACACACACTTTTTTCACTCTTTCTCTCTCTCTCTCTCTCTCTCTCTCTTGTTAGGGACTCTGTCACGTCCATAAGCATATGGATGTTTTGAAAAGTCAAACCTCAGAAACATTTAACCAGGTATATGTGGAGAAAAACATTTACATCTGGAACGATCATTAGATTCATCACAACATGTACTTACTTCATACTATCATTTATCTTTGATATTGTAGATATAAGTAATTTCTTTATAAACTTGGTCAAAGTTTCAAAAGTTTGACTTAAAAAAATGTTGGAACTACATTATCGAACGAAGGGAGTAGCTCTTTCTCTCTCTCTCTGCTATCTCTCACGGGCCTCCCCTCTCACTCGAACTCTCTATACCGACGGATTATACGCTCACTGTGTCAGCGTATAGCTCCGTATATTGTTTAGTTGACCGGTCAACCAATCCACATGCTGCCTTGTCAGCTCGTGTTCTGTATCTTCGTGTGCTGGCCCATGTGGCAGTGGGTGAAAATAAGTAAACTAGAGGCCCATCTGACACGCGGTGAAGTAAACAAAGTTGAAACCACTCAGGGTAGCACCCCGCATGCTAGTAAATTGAGGGCGCATTGAGGACAAACTTCTTGCGCGCGAAGGACGCACTCGCGCACAATTCACCACTGCGCGGCGGCATGCACAGAAGGACGCACTCGCGCACACCCAGCACACAACACACACCAGCACACGTGTACACATCTAGGAGTAGAAGGCCGTGGAAAAATCTGGCGCGATGGCCGCTGCTGGAGCCATCCACCCCCAATCTTGGTGTTCCGTGCAATGCACAGTATCTACGCATGGGAAATTATGTCAAACAGGGCTAGTTGTAAGCAGGCTAGCTCTACAGCCATGATGATAGTGACTGCAGATGGTGAGGCTGACTATGGTATGCCGAACACGGTGCCTATACTCAGGTGTCATCTCCGGCACAGGGTCTTGTCACTTCACTGTGAGGAGCAGCACGTAATAATTTGACCAACGGGTAGTACAGTGCTAGTACTCCTACTACTACATTGGTAGTACTACTACTAGTACTAGTAGCACCACCATCTGGATTTAGGAGTACTACCACGTCCACTGGCACCGAGGAATGTCTCCAGGTAGTATTGCTTGAGGCCGCCAGGGCGAGGGGCCGCTTGGATGACAGCTTCGTCTCCTTGTTCGATGAGGTCCTCATCGGTTTCCTCGACAAGTTCACCGTCGTCAAGAAGCTTGCGGACGACTTTGACATAAGCCTCCAGCCGACGCGCCCAGGCTCTGCGATGCCCGCCACCCTCAACGGCCACTATGGTAACAACCTCTTCGACGCACTGGTGGCCCTGCGACTGCCCGTCGTCGCGCCGGAGAATGCCAACCTTGAGGTCGCGCTCGCCGCGCAAGGCCTGGCGCAGCAAGACACCATCGACATAATCACCCACGTCTACGCGCAAATCGTCCACAAGGACTACTACATGCAAGAGGAGGACGATAGGACGCTGGCCTTCTTGGAGCGTAGGGCAACCTTGGACGACACTGTTCAGGAGCACGTTGAGCTCGCCGCCAACGCCGCTGCTCCTCACACGTCGGTTGGTGACCCGGCGCACTAGGGCGTGAGGATGTCATTGAACGTTGATGGATCCGTATGTATTTTTATCTTTCCGTCAAATCCATGTAGTAGTATATGATACTATAGTAATTATCTTACCTTTCGCATCAACTTCATAATTTTCGTACGTACTCCATGCATGAACGGCGCCAGAACCAAACTTCTCATTACTCTAGGCAAAATCGTTATTTTCTATCTATCGGTCGCGCCATGGAGCAGAACCAAATTTTACAAGTTACGAGTTCAAAAGGAAAAGCCTGCCGTGTTCGCGTCGCACCCCCACACGGTTGGTCCGGCACGCCTCTCAAGCGGGAATGCGTGCGGTGTTGCATTTTCACTTACAAGTGGGACCGCAGTTGAGCAAACCGACTATCGGCAAACCCCCACCCCGCCCACCGCGCGACGGCTGAGAAAACAGGAGGGAGAAGAGATGGCTGTAGCATGGACTCCAAGAAAATTGGTGTCGGATGGGACTCGTGTGGGTGGCGTGTGCCGTACTGCTAGACGTGAATGCTACTGAGTTATGGCCCATGCCACCCCACTATATTGAGGTACGTAGAACAAATTTCCTGCAGTCCGTGCTCAGCCCTCCTCTATCCCTCTTCTCAGCCAGCCAGCGGACGTGCGGAGCCCATCGTCTGTTTGCTCACATGCGGCCCCACATGTCAGTGAAAACGCAAGAGGACCCACTGAACCTGCACATCTTTCACCTCGACGTGCTGGTGATGAAAAACAAATCCAATAAAGATCTTCGGTGGCCGCTTTTGGAGTTACTCAAGAGTAGTAAGATTTTATTTACAGTTTAACCCAAGATGCACATCTCGTGGCTTCAACTACCACTCTATTTTCTTTCATGACACGACCTGGATGCTGGATGTCCCATGTGTCGGCAAAAGGAGGAAGAACCCGACCAAATCTTCGGTTCTGCTATCGGATGAGATTAGTGCACTTGTTGATACTCCTACTAGAATAGAGGCTAGACATGAGACTAGATGCGAGGAAGCAACGTCTACTTCTTTACACTCGAAGAAGAAAGAAGCACGCAAGATCGAGCCTCCGCAGATCAACAATGAATGCATCGAGAAGGCACTAATCCAACTTACAGGAGTAGTAAAATGTATTCTTGTGGTTCTTGTTTTCTTTGGTCTTGCTTTTCTAGTCAAAATTATCGTTGGAGTTCGTGCAAAACGGAGGTCCGTTTGGGGTTGTGCGTTGGAGTTGGCCTTAGAAGTGGGACCGCAGTTAAGGAAACTGACTATCGGCAAACCGCCACCTCGCCCGCCGCGCGATGACTGAAGTTAGGCTGGTCATAGTGGGAGTAACTTAGCAAGTAACATAGCGCATTTCAAGACAAGTTTGCTTATGTGGCATATAGTTAATGAGGAGAGAAATGTTTGGAGTAACATAATATGTTACTATAACATAACGCAAACCAAAGCAAAATGAGTCTATAATGTAATAAATGCAATCATCTATGATACTACTTGTATGTTACTTTGCACTATGAAGGTAGCAACAAAGACTAGTGTCATATGCATGACACTAGTCTAAGTTACTACCCACTATAACCAGCCTTAGAGAAACGACGAGGTTGAAGAGATTGCTCTAGCACAGACTCCAAGAAATAATATGGTGTCAGATGGATGTCGTGGTGGTGGCGTGTGCCGTACTCCTGGACGTGAATGCTTGTTCTGGCCCATGCCACCCTACTACTCCCTACTACTTACTCCTACTATATAGTACTAGTATCGAGGATTCGAGGTGCTGGTTACGTACAGCGAACACATTAACATATGGCTACAGTAAAAACACCCGCCCGACACGCGAAGCATCTGAAGCTAGTACAAATAGTGTACTACTATTGTTGATTGGCCTCATCCGATAACCTATTGCAATGCACGTACAATTATGTATTTGGAAAATATTTTTTTGCCTCGTCGTAGAGAAGCGACTCAAAAGCCATTCATAAATTTAGTAAGTTTATCACACGGATATCATTTTATTACATACAACAGGTCATCAACCCACATCGACAACGAGGATACATTATAAATACTAAAGTTTTCACCACACAACAAATAACAAGCAATGAAATGAACTTCAACTCAACCATTCCTTGGCGTTGGAAACGCTTGCTTTGAACCACAAGTGATTCTCTGGGACGGGCCATCGATTGTCGATCCGGAAAAGAACGCAGGACTGATCATCCAGGCTGAAGCGGCCTACTATATCCCTACCAGGGTAGGGAACCACACAAATGTCCGAGGTATAGACACAGTTGCTTCTCATAAATGTGTCAACAACAGTTGGATCGCCTTTCACCATCATCGGATAGTTTTGTCCAAGGAAGAGCGAGTTTTCTCCAAGACTATCAATTCTGTACCAGGGAGAAGGAGTTGGCACTAGCACACTAGTATCCATCCCGAATACCATGCAACGGGTGTTGGAATAGGCCCGGAGAGTGCGACCATGGGAGACACCTGCTTCCTTACCAGTAACATCATCAGTGGGCTGTATACACACAAGAAGAGGTGATCCATCGGAATTAGTTGCCAGGCGCCACAAAGTATATGGGCGCTGCTCGTCCTCATGCTCGTGATCATCACCATCGTCATCTCCCCCTTGGTTATAAAATTTTTCAAGTATAGGTGGTGGGATGTTCACAGGACCTTGGAAACACAAGAAGAAGGTTAATTAGTAAAGGGAAGATTGCTAACCCGCATACATGTGGATGAAACAATTATAATTACGGTGGAAGACAAACGTACCGAAACTACTAGGATGCCATGCAAAAACAGTGCCACGAGTGGTGGCAGCAAACACAAGGCGCTCGTATTGAATTGCATCACAGTACTCATCAGTGTACAGAAACTGATTTTTGAGCAATATCCATCGAGTGAAACCATCAAGGAAGGCAAGAAGCTTGTCGAAGATAGCAACAACATCATAGTCGGTGTAATTCCAAGAGCGATTGGGAACTCGACAAATTGCTATCTTCCATAGAATACAGTCACCATGATCGTATTTGAACGTGCGTACATTACCAGTGTGCTCAACCTCTGGGCAGTGTGCTGAGATTTTTGGAAGTGGAACCCGGTGACGAGTGTACACATTCACAAGTTCCCACTCGCAGCTGGACCCAATGTAAACAACCCAATCTCCATTTGCGCCCACCCAAGCCTTGTGTGACGCCCCGATTCAATAATACACTAATCATACACGCAAATGTGTACGATCAAGATCAGGGACTCACGGGAAGATATCACAACACAACTCTACAAATAAAATAAGTCATACAAGCATCATATTACAAGCCAAGGGCCTTGAAGGCTCGAATACAAGAGCTCGATCATAGACGAGTCAGGGGAAGCAACAATATCTGAGTACAGACATAAGTTAAACAAGTTTGCCTTAAGAAGGCTAGCACAAACTGGGATACAGATCGAAAGAGGCGTAGGCCTCCTCCCTGGGATCCTCCTAAACTACTCCTGGTCGTCGTCAGCGGGCTGCACGTAGTAGTAGGCACCTCCCGAGTAGTAGTAGTCATCGATGATGGCGTCTGGATCCTGGGCTCCAACGTCTGGTCGCAGCAATCGGGTATAGAAAAGGGGAAAAGAGGGAGCAAAACAACCGTGAGTACTCATCCAAAGTACTCGCAAGCAAGGAGCTACACTACATATGTATGCATTGGTATCAAATGGAATAAGGGTATCATATGTGGATTGAACTGTAGAATGCCGGAATAAGAGGGGCATAGCTAGTCTTTTCGAAGACTACGCTTCTGGTAACCTCCATCTTGCAGCAAGATAAGAGAGTAGATGGTAAGTTCACCAAGTAACATCGCATAGCATAATCCTAACCAATGATCCTCCCCTCGTCGCCCTATGAGAGAGCGGCCACCGGTTGTATCTAGCACTTGGAAGGGTGTGTTTTATTAAGTATCCGGTTCTAGTTGTCATAAGGTCAAGGTACAACTCCAGGTCGTCCTTTTACCGAGGGACACGGCTATTCGAATAGATCAACTTCCCTGCAGGGGTGCACCACATAAACCAACACGCTCGATCCCATTTGGCCGGACACACTTTCCTGGGTCATGCCCGGCCTCGGAAGATCAACACGTCGCAGCCCTACCTAGGCACAACAGAGAGGTCAGCACGCCGGTCTAAATCCTATGGCATAGGGGTCTGGGCCCATCGCCCATTGCACACCTGCACGTTGCCTACGCTGCTGGTGAGCAGACCTAGCAACCTCCATTAGAAAGGAAGTTGCGTTACGCGGTCCAACCCGGCGTGCGCCGCTCAGTCGCTGACGTCACGAAGGCTTTGGCTGATACCACGACGTTGAGTGCCCATAACTGTCCCCGCGTAGATGGTTAGTGCATATAGGCCAGTAGCCAGACCTAGATCAAATATCAAGATCTCGTTAATTTTGAAATAACCACAAACACCGACCAGGGCTAGGCCCACCTCTCTCCTAGGTGGTCTCAACCTGCCCTGTCGCTCCGCCACAAAGTAACAGTCGGGGGCCTTCGGGAACTCAGGCCCACCTCTACCGGGATGGAGCCACCTGCCCCTTCAGCCCCCAACACCGGAATCACTCGCGGGTACTCCTACGAGCCGACCTGACTTTAATCACCACCTGTATAGCATGTATATATGTATAAGTATATACCCGTGATCACCTCCCGAGTGATCATGGCCCGATAGTATAGCATGGTAGACGGACAAGAATGTAGGGCCACTGATGATAAACTAGCATCCTATACTAAGCATTAGGATTGCAGGTAAAGGTAACAGTAGTAGCAAGGACATGCTATGCATCAGGATAGGATTAACGGAGAGCAGTAACATGCTACACTACTCTAATGCAAGCAGTATAGAGAAGAGTAGGCGATATCTGGTGATCAAGGGGGGGGGGGCTTGCCTGGTTGCTCCGGCAAGAGAGAGGGGTCGTCAACACCGTAGTCGTACTGGGTAGCAGCGGCATCGGTCTCGATGTCTAGCGAGAGAAGAGGGGGAAGAAACAATAAATATAATGCAAAGAAATGCATGACGATGCATGACATGACAAAGCGTGATGCTAGGTGTGCCCTAACGCGGTACGAGGTGGTACCGGTGAAGGGGGAAAACATCCTGGAAAGTATTCCCGGTGATTTGCGTTTTCGGACAGATGAACCAAAGGGGGAAAGTTGCGTGTTTGCTATGCTAGGGATGCGTGGCGGACAAACGGGCCGCTTATCCGGATTCGTCTCGTCGTTCTGAGCAACTTTCATGTTGAAAATAATTTACTCCGAGTTACAGATTAAAAGATATGATTTTCTAAAGATTTTATTAATTTCTGGAATTTAATTAATTATTTAATTTAATTTGAAATTAGATTTATGACTGACGTCAGCAGTCAACAGGGTTGACTGGTCAACCTGACCAGTGGGTCCCACTGGTCAGTGACACATTTTAATTAGACATATTAATTAACCTAATTAGTATTAATTAGGGGTGTGGGCCCCACTGTCATTGACTATTTAATTAACTAATTAACTGTTTAGGTTAATTAGGTAACTAATGTGTAATTAGTTGTTTAATTTAATTAATCAAAATTAATTAAGTTAATTATTTCTTTAACTAAATTAATTAATTATTTTTATTTTTATTTTTATTTTTATTTTTTTAAATACGTTCTCGGGCGCTGGGGCCCGTTTGTCGTAGGCCCATGGCCATAGCAGGTCGGGCGTCGGGCACAGCCCGAATGGGCGCTGCCCCGCGGGGGTGCACCCAACTGGCCGCTGCGGCCATCTGGTGGGAGCTGGCGCCGACGCGCCGTCGTGGAGCTCCGGCGAGCGGTAGCCGACCGGAGCACGGGGAGGACCGCGGCGAGAGGTGTGGAGGCGACGGCCGTACAGGGTAGCGATGCGATGGAGGGCAGGGCCGGAGAGGGCGCTCCAGGAGCGAGGACGACGACAGGCAACAGAGGGAGCAATCGGGCGGGGCGCGTGGCGAGCGCGTGCGCGCGAGGCGCACTGGTGAGGGTGCGACGGCGAGCACGGGGCCACGGCGTGGGGCGGCAGAGAGGGGCGAGGCGGGGCACATGCGGCGCACGGCGAGGCCAGCGCGGTCGCGGGCGAGGGAGAGAGAGAAGGGGCGCGGGGGCGCGGCCATGGGCGCGTTCAGGGGCATCGGGGCACGGTCGCCGATGTGGTGAGCGCGGGGGGAGCAATGCGGGGCGGTGCAGGCACGCACGGGCGCGTGCGTGCGTGAGCGGCGGACAAGGCCATGGCCGATGCGGCGACGGCGTAGGTAGCAGGGGGCGACCACGCGCGAGGAGCGGACGACGTGTGCGGGCATCGTGGCTGCGGCTAGCGGCGCGCGAGCGTGCAGCGGGGAGAGGGAGGGAGCGAGGAGACGAGTGCGGTGGCGGGGCTCACATTGCCGGTAGGGGAGTGGCAGCGGGGTTCGTGGGGGTTGACGGGGACGACCAGGCGGAGCGGATACAGGCCGGCGAGGGGGTCTGGGCGACGGCGCTCGGCGGCGACGAGACCTGGCAGTGACGTGCGATGGCGTCCGCGACCTCCTCCTCGATCCCGATCCAAATCGGGGGAGAGAGGGGGGAGGAGATATTTTCGGGGAGTGGGGGGTGTGACAGTTAGGGTTTGGGGGGAGTGGGGATAAGGGGTGGCCGGTTGGGCCGGTTCGACCGGGCCGGCGGAAGTGGCCAGCTCGGCCGGTTGGCCCAGTTGGGCCAGGGGCACTTTTCCTTTTTGTTTTTCTTTTCTGTTTTCTTTTTTGCATTTTCTTTTATATTCTTTTCTATTTTATTTCATTTTAAATCATTTAGGCATTTTTATAAAAATGTGTTTGCTTTATTATAATTACCCAGGCATTTAACTGCACACCCCGAACATTTTAGTTTAACATTTTGAAAACTTTGTCATTTGACATTAATTTGAATTTGGATTTGAAAAGGTATCGAATCATTGCGAGGTTAGCAACAGTAACCGAGGTGTCATGGCATGATTAGCGTGGGATTATTGTAGCATGATTATCCGGGCGTTACAAATGTCCTCTACTACAAGAAATCTCGTCCCGACATTTAGGAGGTAGAAGGAAACAGTGTGGGGTATTCATCATGAAGACGATCCTCGCGTTCCCAGGTAGCTTCGTCTACAGAGTGATTCGACCACTGGACCTTGAGGAACTTGATCGCCTTTTGACATGTGCGGCGTTCAGCTTGGTCGAGAATGCGGACCGGATGCTCTTTATAGGAGAGGTCCTGTTGCAATTCGAGCACTTCATGATGCACTGCTCGGATTGGATCCTTGAAGCAACGACGGAGTTGTGACATGTGGAACACATCGTGAACCTAGGAAAGGTTTGTCGGAAGCTCCAGTTGATATGCCACTTTTCCACGCCTTTCGAGAATAGTGAAGGGACCGATATAGCGAGGAGCTAGCTTGCCCTTGATCCTGAAGCGGTGAGCACCCTTCATTGGTGTAACTCGAAGATAGGCCTTTTCGCCAGGTTGATAGACCATGTCTTTATGATGACGGTCATAATTACTCTTTTGACGTGACTGAGCAGTCTTGAGATTCTCGCGAAAAATGTGAACTTGTTCTTCGGCCTGTTGGATAATATCCGGACCGAAGAGTGGACGTTCCCCAGTTTCTGACCAGTTCAGAGGGGTTCGACACTTTCGTCCATATAGCACTTCGAAGGGGGACATCTTCAGACTAGCTTGATAGCTATTATTATAAGAGAACTCGGCATATGGAAGAGATTCCTCCCATTTCTTGCCGAAGGAAATTACACAAGCTCGAAGCATGTCTTCGAGAACTTGGTTGACACGTTCAACCTGTCCTTGCGACTGAGGATGAAACGCCGTACTGAACGACAGGTGAGTTCCCATAGCTTCTTGGAAACTTGCCCAAAATCTTGAAGTGAATAAGCTGCCACGGTCTGAACTGATAACCAGTGGAATACCGTGAACTGAAACAATTCTGGACATGTAGAGAGTAGCAAGCTGACTAGCAGTGATTGTCTCTTTGACCGCCAGAAAATGTGCAACTTTAGAAAGCTGGTCAATGACGACAAGAATAGCATCATTACCTTTCTGCGATTTGGGAAATCCAGTGACGAAGTCCATTTCAACATGGTCCCATTTCCATTCAGGAATAGAGATAGGTTGCAGAGTTCCAGCAGGCCTTTGATGCTGTGCTTTGATACGGCGGCAAACGTCACACTCAGCAACATAACAAGCAATGTCCTGCTTCATATTAGACCACCAGAATCTTTGACGAATATCCTGGTACATCTTTGTACTACCAGGATGGATGGACAGAGGTGTATCATGAGATTCTTTCATAATCCTTTTAGTCTTATCCAGATTTTTCTTTGAACATGGTACCACTAGGCGGGCTTTGAAGTACAAGGCGCCATCATCGGCGATAGTGAAGAATGAGGGCTTTCCTTCTGCTAGATGGCGTTTTATCTTATGGACTTCAGATTCATAACCTTGAATAGTCTATATACCAGCTACGAGATCTGGTACGACAGCCTGGGTATTTAGAGAACCCTTAGTAACAACAAGAAGATTCATCTTTCGGAACTCTGGGGGAGGGGGAGCGAGTGCTCCAGGAGGAACAATATGAAGGTTCAGCTTTCTAAATTCTTCGACAAGCGAGGGCTGAACTTTGTGAACCTGGAGGTGGTTGTAATAAGACTTGCGGCTCAAGGCATCAGCCATTACATTAGCCTTGCCGGGGGTATAGGATATACCCACGTCAAAGTCTGGAACAGTCTACATCCATCTCTACTGACGGAGGTTCAGATCTGGCTGAGTAAACAGATACTTCAGACTTTGGTGGTCGGTGAAGATCTCGCAACGATTACCGAGAAGGTAATGTCGCCACTGCTTCAGTGCATGAATGACAGCAGCAAGCTCGAGGTCGTGAACTGGGTAGTTTTCTTCGTGAGGGCGCAGTTGATGAGAGGCATAAGCAATCACTCTGCGCTCTTGCATTAGGACACAGCCTAATCCTTGATGGGAAGCGTCACAGTAAATGACGAAGTCTTTCTTAGTATCAGGTGGAGCGAGCACTGGGGTAGAAGTCAACTTGTCTTTGAGCGCCTAGAAACTTTCCTGACACTTGTCTACCCATTCGAACTTGACACCCTTATGCAACAGATTAGTCAGAGGCCTGGCAATCTTGGAGAAGTTCTTGATGAATCGACGGCAATAGCTGGCAAGACCAAGAAAACTTCGGACTTGCTTGACATTCTTCAGAGGAGTCCAATCGAGAATAGCCTGAACTCGTTCAGGGTTGACGGCAATACCATCCTTGGAGATGACATGCCCAAGATAGGTTACTTCGGGGAGCCAGAATTCACACTTGGAATACTTAGCATACAGTTGATGCTCTCGAAGCTTTTCCAGCACAAGACGAAGATGTTCAGCATGTTCTTCCTTGTTCTTGGAAAATACAAGGATATCGTCCAAATAAACTACGATGAACTTGTTGAGGTAATCCATGAATATATAGTTCATCAGACGAGAGAAGGTGGCTGGAGTTAAGCCGAATGACATGACGGTGTACTCATAAGACCCATACCGAGGTACGAAGGCGGTTTTTAGGATATCCTCTTCACGAACACGGATCTGGTGGTAACCCAACCTCAAGTTGAGTTTGGAGAACACTGATGAGCCAGCCAGTTGATCATAAAGATCATTGATCCGAGGAAGAGGGTATTTATTCTGAATGGTAGCTTGCTTTATAGGACGGTAGTCTTGGACTAATCGGTTTGTCCCATCCTTCTTCTTAACAAAGAGAGAAGGTGCTCCCCAAGGAGAGCAACTAGGGCGAATGAAACCTTTGACAAGAGATTTGTCGATTTCCTCCTTAAGCTCAATGAGTTCATGTGGCAGCATCTTGTAGGGTCGTTTGGCTATAAGGGTGGTGCCGGGTTTCAAGTCGATGATGAATTCGACAGCTCTAGCAGGGGAACCCTGGAAGTTCTTCTGGGAAGACGTCTTGGAATTCACGAACGAAGGGAGTGTTTTCGATGCCCTCGAGTGGTGCAGCGTTCAACGCATTCAAGGCATAAAGCCGTGCCTCAGCGTTCTGAACTAGATGAGCTTGGTAAGCAATTATTTCGTCAGAAGGGTGTAGCAGATGGACGACCTTAGTGGCGCAAACTATAGAAGCAGTATGCGCTTTCAACCAATCCATCCCCAGAATGAGGTCGATGTTAGACGACTTCAGGATAATGGGAGAGGCATAGAATTCCAGCCCTTCGATTTCCATGGGGACGTCGATGCCAACCAGTGAGGTTTGACATTGTCCCACGGGGTTTTTTACCAATACCGAAGTGTTCATCTCCTCACAGATGCAGGTACTGAATTTACGAGGAATGTACCCATCACGGTAGCAGGCTGGTCTAGAACTTCATTGAGATCAACGTGGTTGGCATGAACACGACCATAAGACTTGGTGTTGCTGTTGCGAGGCTGGTTGCTTCCACGGCCAGCTGTGGGAAGGGCCAGTTGATTCTGGTTCTGATTCTGATAGCAGTTCCTGGCAAGGTGACCAGGTTGGCCACACTTGTAGCACAGACCATTATTGGGAGTGGGAACAGGAGCTTGGGGTGGTGGAGCTAGAAGCCTTGGCTACCTAGTTGGTGGGGGAGGCAGACGCGGTGCAACATAGGACTGCCTTGGAGCAGGTGCAGTTGGCTGGTACATGCTGTTGGGAATCCATATCCTACGCTTCTGCGAGGACGGGCCCGAAGAAGAGCCCGTGTAACGGTTGCGCCTGTGAGAGCTCTGGTGTTCCTGCAGACCAGTTTCGACATTGATGGCCTTGCTCACTAGGGTGGCGAAATCAGCAAAGTCATGCACTTGAAGTGCGAGCTTGATGTCAGCTTGAAGGCCATCACAGAACTTCTCCTGTCTGCGTGCATCATTTGCAATGTCTTCTTCAGCATAGCGGGACAAGTCCAGAAACTCCCGTTGATAAGCTTCCACAGTTTTGTTGCCTTGGGTGAGGCTGCGGAACTCGCGCTTCTTACGGTCCATGACTCCCAGAGGAATGAAGCGAGCACGGAAAGCAGCTTGGAAGTCTGGCCAGGTGATGATTGTTCCAACTGGCAGAGTATGCCTGTGGCTGTCCCACCATTGAGCAGCGGGTCCCTTCAAGAAGAAGGAAGCAAAGGTGACATAGCTGGCAGGGGCTACATCAGCAGACTCCATCTCATAGGTGATGTCACGGAGCCAGTCATCAGCATCTAGAGGCTGAGTTGAGCTGTGGTACACAGTTGGGTTGAGGCGCATGAAATCCTACAGAGTCACTTGGGTTGGCTGTTGGTTCATATTGGGGCAAGGAAACTGAGCCATAATATTCTCCATGAATTGGCGATTCAGCTCAAACTGTTACATCATCCCAGCCATGTACTCAGGCGGGGGTGGGTTACCACGACCACGACCACCTGGTCTAACCATCCTGCTAATATATAACAGGGGTAATTCAGCATTGAGAATTTGCAAGGACAAGAATCATTCATGATGAAACATGCATAATCAAAGGAACACGACATACACTGCATAGTGGTGGGCATATCTCACAAAAGTGATCATGCATAAAGTTCGGTACATAGAGTTCAGTACACAGGCTAAGAACATCATAGGCGGTACTCAGGCTCGCGGCAAATGCATCTAACACTAACAAGCAAGCCTACATCAGTCCCAGGAGGAACTGTGGAGGTAGGTGTAGCCTGACAGCTGGTAGTGACGCGAAGGGAAGACCTCCACGCGAGTAGCCTGGGGTCCGCGGATACTCTGGTGCGGAACCCGATGCGCAGGTGGCAGGAGAGGACCAAGTGCGGGAGAGTAGCCTCCCACATCTGGCCAGCCGACGCCCTGGGGCATCACGGTCCTGGCAGGGTAGATCAAAGAACGCGACAGATCACCAGATCGGACAGAGGGGTGCAACAGCATCAGAGCACGATACAGGTGCTGACGGGTGGTGTACAACTCGTGGTGAAGAGCTCGGTTAGCTCTATCCAGCCCATCAGCATGCAAAACCAGGTTCTGATGGTAGGAGGGCTCTCGGGTGACAGTGGAGTAGGCAGCAGTGTAGTATCCCTCCGCACCAACATCGGATGCGATAGCAATGTGCCTGAAGGGGGAGGTGTCCAACTCTTGATACTCTCCACAAAGACGTGTCAGAGAAGCATAAGCAGCATCGTGGACTGCCATATCGATAGTCACTCCAACACCATGAGAAGTGTGCAGCACGGTAGTGGAGTCATACTCCCGAGAGTAGAGGTGGACGATGGCACGGTACTGCTCCTAGTTGAAGTCCTGATACTCCTCATAGACGGTGTACTCAGGGTGCCAGCGATAACCCAGATAGGTCATCATCTCAACCAACACAACAGGTGATCTTGAGGCACCAATGGCCGTTGTGTGGCGCACGACCTGTCTTGTGGGTTCCATCTGAAAACAAAGATGTTTCAAAGGAGTCAACTGACAGTGTGGATAATGTTCAATATACTACTCTAATGAATAGCTAGGGCTTATCCAACTTTGGGGTGAACGTGGTAACGGGATCCTAGTGATAAAGTTAGTAAAATCGTTTAACCCGAGTAGAAGAGAGTTCAGAGTCCCAGAGTAAGGATCGAGGAGTAAAAGATCCTAATACCACTGAAAGTGCGTTATATCGACTAGAGGGGGGGTGAATAGGCGCTTTTTATGAAAGTCTTCAAAACTTGGGAGTTATGAAGACAAACAGTGAAGATTATGCCTATTACTATGCAGCGGAAGTTAGATTACACTAGGCCAGCCATGGTCATGTATTCAATAGAGTGAGAGCACAGTGACAAACAGCTTCAGTGTAATAAGGATCAAGTAGGAAGAAGTTATGACGCCAAACAGATCATGCATTCACGTTGTGAAGACAAATGATAAAGCAAGCATGCAGTGACTTCACAATGAGTAACTGCAAGAGAAGGAAGTGAAGATGAAACCAGTGACTCGTTGAAGACAATGATATGTTGGACCAGTTCCAGTTGCTGTGACAACTGTACGTCTGGTTGGAGCGGCTAGGTATTTAAACCTTAGGACACACAGTCCCGGACACACAGTCCCGGACACACAGTTCAGGACACCAAGTCCTCACCGTATTCTCCTTGAGCTAAGGTCACTTAGTCCTCGCCCAATCACTCTGGTGATTCTTCAAGGTAGACTCCCAAACCTTCACAGACTTCGTTCACTGGCAATCCACAATGTCTCTTGGATGCTCTGAACGTGACGCCTAACCGTCTGGAGAATTCACAGTCCTCAAGTGTAATAAGTCTTGAGATCACACAGACAAGAAGACTTAAGTGATGCCCAATTTACTCTGGCTCTGGGTGGTTAGGGCTTTTCTCCTCACTAGGAATTTTCTCTCAAAGGCTTCGAGGTGGGTTGCTCTCAAACGACAAAAGCCGTGCACTGAAATTTGAGCAGCCAACCGTTTATGGTTGTGGGGGTGGGCTATTTATAGCCACTTGGCAACCCGACCTGATTTGTCCGAAATGACCCTGGGTCACTAAGGAACTGACACGTGTCTCAACGGTCAGATTTTGAACTCTCATGGCAACTTTACTTGGGCTACAAGCAAAGCTGACTTGTCCGGCTCTGGACAAGATTCGCTCTCATTGTCTTCACTCGAAGACATAGGTTTTTGATTTAGGCATCACTTCAGTCATTCTGACTGGTTCTCCTGGACCCCACTTAACAGTACGGTGATTCCTATGACTCAACACAAAATAAACAGAACTACGAAAGATCTAAGTCTTCGAGCTCCATAGGCTTCATAACGTGTCTTCTGTTGTCATAGTCTTCAAAGTGAATATCTTCATATACCACCTTTGTCTTCAATGTCTTCATACATTTTTAGGGGTCATCTCTGGTAGTAAAACCGAATCAATGAGGGACTTCTACCTGTGTTTTCCTGCAATTCTCACAAACACATTAGTCCCTCAACTAGGTTTGTCATCAATACTCCAAAACCAACTAGGGGTGGCACTAGATGCACTTACAATCTCCCCATTTTTGGTGATTGATGACAAACTAGTTGAAGTTTTCAACGGGGAATATAAAGTGTGAAGTTTGTAAAGGAATTGTCTTCATAAGTTGCAAGAGCTCCCCCTGAAGATGTGCATATAAGTTAATTTGCTTTTGGAATGCAAATGCACATGGCACGTTGTACTTGTGGAGATCAGCTTCAGCTTATGATGACAATCCACTATGCATGTGAAAGTATATGAAGATAATGACATGCATAATGGAAAATGGACGTCTGCAGAATGAGATGAGTGCGGAATTTATCGTCACACATGCGGAATTTATCTTCGCAAACAGAGTGGTGAACAAGTAGCAGACGACCATCGAGTTTTAGTGTTTACAACTCAAAAGAACCAAATGAAGCAAAAACAAGAGTTGTAAACACGAAGCAAAGTATAACAAAACAAGGCACCCGCCCATGTTGACCCGCTTGAAGACTATAAACATCATATGCTTCTCCCCCTTTTGTCAGGAATGACCAAAAAGGTTTGAAGACATAGAGTTTTCTACGCGTTCCCAGGCGCAGCAGGGTCGGTGGAGTTGTTTGGCGGTGCTGAGCTTTGAGGTGCTGAAGCAGGTGGTGGTGAAGTAGCATCATCATCTTCATCAATGATCCTCGCAGTGACGGTGGCAGCAGATGAGGAATACTTAGAGTCTTCAAGTGACGGTGTGTTGCGCATCACAGCCCTCCTAGGAGGTGTGGTGTCAAATTTGAAGTGCTCTGTGAAGCCATCCTCTTCAAGTTCAGCTTCAGTGCAGATCATTGAGAGTCCTTTCCACGTACGACGGCAAGTCTCATGTGTAACGAAGGCATTCTTGGTGGCCAGGTTTCGAAGACGATTGACATCCACCAAGAGGCTCTTCATCTGACGTTTCAGCCAGTCGTGATGCCTATCTTGCTTTTGCTGAAGGGCCACAAGAAGCTCTCGGTCAGTGAGGACACGAGCATGCTTCTTGGGTCTTGGAGCGTTTGTGCTATCTGTGGCTTCAGTTGATGCTGGTGCACGTGTAGTGCCAGCCATCGGATAGACCCTGGACATGGCTTCAACACCTTCAACATTCTGCGTGAAGCTCTGGTGTTTGGCATTCTGAAGACTTATTGGTTGCTTGGCAGGCTCAGGGTACATTGCTTCAGCAGAGATATCCACATCGGGCAGGAAGATGCGATGGTTTCGGGCTGAGGGCTGATACGAAATTGTAGAGTGCAGTTTGATCAGCCTCATCACCCAAGGGGCATAGATTTTTAGACCAAATAAGTCCGAGCCTGACGCAGCAAGTTGTCGTGTGAAAGGATCCTGTGCGTTGAAGCATTTGCCATGCATGATATAGAATATGAGAGTCTTCATTGCACCCTCAATCTTGGCATATGGAGAGTGTCCCTTAATGGGCCAGAGAGTCCGCCGGAGAATATGATATATGGTCCTGGGCAGGTACTCTAGGTCTTCAACGAAGAACTCAGTTGGATAGGGTGCATCCTGAGGTAATGGCTTCATCATTGAGAGCATCTGATTCATATTTGGTTCAGGTCTTTGAAAAATACTCTCAATAGCTTCAGAATGTCGTTGGCAGCCTTCCTCAAAGAATTCGCCTGGAGTGGGCAGGCCGGTGAGCTCAATGATATCAAATGCATTGGCTTCGTGATGGACATTTCCGGTCATCCACTCCAGGATCCAAGTCTTGAGATCTCTGTTGTATCCTTTGATATGGAGAGTGGCATAAAACTGAAGCCGAAGCTCTTCATTCCAGTGCTCTTCATCAGTCACGAACGGCAGCAGACCCACTTGCCTGAAGCAGTCCAAAGCTTCCTCAAGACATGGCAGACCAGCAATGGCTTCAACCTCAAGGCGCTTGTGAGGGAAGATGCGACCTTGGTTGTATAAGATGCATGAATAATAGCTGCGCTGTGAATAGCTCCAGAACCTGTCTGATACAATCCTTTCCCTTGAATAGGGGTTCTTGGAGCTATTGAAAAATGTGTTGTCTGCCTTGAAGCTGTTTACATCAAAGGAGCCAGGTGCCGATGCAGGACCTGGGAACCTTGGAAGCCTTGGGACTGGCTTCTGGACATGAGGCCTGTGCTCTATGTGATAGTCAAATTGTGGACCTGCAGCAGACTCAGGAACTGAAGTGTCTGGCTCAGTGGCTTCGCTGTCCGCTGAAGCATTTGGTGGGGCGGGCTCCACATTGGCTTCAATGTTAGTAGTTTGAGGGTCAACTTCAGGCACGTTCTCCTGGGGAACTTCTTCTTGATGGAGCGAGGGAGTGGGCTCTGGAGGTGCTTCTTCATTGTCTTCGGCTGATGCAGCCGGAATTTCTGCAAACTGTACTTGAGGCCGTGGACCTTTGCGAAGCCTACGGAATGCAGACGACGCTTGTGGTGTCGGAGTGGGCTGGGCCTCAATGTCTTCTTCTTCCTGAGGGCGATCCGCCCATGACTCATCTTGTGCCATTGGCGTTAGAGGACGACCAATGCTGATGGGTTCGCTTGTTTCAAGCTGAGGAAGGGCTGCATCACCTTGCACATTGTCCTGATGACCAATGTCTTCAGCAGCTAGTGGGTCGGCTGCTGGAATATCTTCAGCGTCAGGTGCCTCTGTGGGAGCAGGCTCATGTATTGTCAGTCTTCTTTCTGCATTGGGGTGAATGACAGAAAGGGGTTCAACCATCAAGGGCTCTGTGGGAGCAGCCCTAGATTTCTTGGTCTTGCGCTTCTTTTTGCTGGGAGCAGTAGGAGAGGCTTCAGAGCTCTTCCTTTTTCTAGCTTTAGCTTATGCAGCTCTTGTCTTCTTTAGCTCTGAAGCTGTTGACTGGCTCTTTGGCTTCGAGCCAGTCATGGCGGTTGGGAAGACAATCGGAGTGGCTGCTTGTCTTGATGCCTCTGGTTCACTCACAGCAGGTTGCTTCTTCTTCTTTGCGGCCATCTTGGGGTCGATGCCTGGACGCCCAAGTGCCTTGCGCTTTTCAGCCTCGTTGTAGGCTTGAACACATTTGTCAGCCAATGACTTCATCCTTTCACGCGAGCCTTGAGCTTCAGCATGCTTCTTCAGAAAGTTTTCTTTGAGATCATGCAGCATGATTTTGAAGTTCCTCACTTCCTGCACGCTGAGGCTGGCCATGTGCTTCTTGAACTGAGCTTTTTCGTGATCAATTTTCTGCTTCAGCTCAACAATGCGCTGAGCAATGGCCAGTTCTGAAGCAATTGCGCCTTGGAAGGCGACGCTGAGTCCAACAGGCAGCTGCAGATCATTGAAGCTTATATCTGGTGTGTCAAACCATTCGTCGATGAAGCTGTGGATGATGGCAACATCAAAGAGAGGCAGATTGTTGAAGATTTCCGCTTCCTCCTTGCTTTTGATGAGCTGTTCTAGTGCGTCATCGCCCAGATCTTCATCGCTTGATAGATCAATGGCTTCACTGCGCAGAATGGCAGCAGCAGTGAGCTCTTTGCCTATTTGTTGCTGGGGCTCCTTTTCCTTTAGGGGCTTGGAGACGCGGGATACGTCTTCAGACTGCACACTGACTTCAGGAGGTGCAGTTTTCAATGACTTTGCCCTTGAGATTTTTGAGGCAGGGGCCGGCTTCGAAGCTTTTGGTTTCTTTGTCTGCTTTGGCTTCGGCACAACAGGAGCTTCATCAGACTCAGAATCAGCTGGAGGGTCATTCACAGCAGTCCCTTGGACCAAGATGTGGGTGATCAGGCCCTCAAGATTGGCAAACGGACCGATGATATTGGGTTCCGCGTCGCGTGTGCCATCTGCCCTTGGTGAGGAGGGACCAGGATTGAAGTCAAGCCCAAATTTCTTCTTGTTTAGCTTCGCTGACTGTTGAGCAAACTAAAAGTTGCGTTTGAAGAGATTGTCGTCACGACACCAGAGAAGTGACGGCGGATGTGCATCATCAGGCTGTGGTCCTCGGACCATGCATGGGTAGAAGCCTTGAGCAATGGCTTCATCTCTGGTCCTGGGTACAAGGTTCTTGTATAAGATATCCCCCCATGGACTCTTGATAGCATTCTTTTCGGCATACTCCTGGGCGACGAAGCGGTATTTGAACCACTGTTCTTCCCAATAGCGTCGAATCCATTGGATTCGAGTCTTGCGCTGCCCATAGCTCTCTTCTGGATCTGTTTTGTACATTTCTGCCAAGTCTTCAGGCAAATCCTTGGAAGTTCCCTCACGTCTCTGTCTGCCCCCCTTTCTTGCTGCTGCAACTGAAGCCATAAACTTTAACTTGAAAGGCTTCAAAACTTTCAAAGGCTTCAAAGGCTTTCTTTTTCTTGACAAACAGGAACTGGCTTCAGGAGAGTTTATGTGATGCTGTAGGAATTCTGCAAATGAATGCAGACTATGAGAACCGAAGGATTCTCCCACGGACATGTACCTGTGACAGCATTAAGGTGCGAGGGAAGGGGAAGAGGTCATATGCATTCTCAGAAGGTTTTGAAGATTAATCAGTTTAGAAGACATTGACCTCATTGTGCGAAGACATTCACTTATAGATAAGAAGTTGGTTCCAGATTTGTACGAACCCATAGATCAGTACAAGTGAGGAATCTAACTACTTTATGAAGCACAAGTGAATATACTAGGCATGTTATGAGATGCAGCGAGAGATCTAACTGTTGTGAAGAGAAACTTCTTATGGTAGAAAGTGACAGAACCATGAGATCAAAAGAGGCTGTAAAAAGAAGTTTTATTTACCACACTGGAACTGCTAGACGGAAGGAAGTTGATGCCGAGCAGTTCAGTCCTCCGTTCCCTAACTTGGCGACAGAAAAACACCTACGGCGACGGCGGAGAGGACGATGTCCGCGGTCGGCGTGAGGACGGCGTTGGAGAGGTTGCGGCAGCGAAGCGCTTCGTCTCCGGCGTCGTCGAGTGCTAGCGGTGGCGCTAGGGTTCGTGCGAGGGTGGAAGAAGGAGATAATGACCGCGGTAAGTGTGAATTTATAGACTCAGAGGCGGCACTGTGCTATTACGCAGGTGCCCTTGGCGGTTCGCATTTGAGGCACGCGTGGCCAGTTAGCGGAAGTTTGGGGTTTGTTCCACGACCCACGCACGCCTAAATTGTCGGGCGATCGTTCCTGCTTCTCCGGATTTTATGTGGAGGAAAGAGCATTAAAAACGGACTTTATGGTTGTCTCTATGTCTTCAGCTGACAAGGACACAGTGAAGACATTTGACAGTTTCAACAGAATGCATATGACTTGGAGAGATAGAGTTTGAGATAGAAAGCATAGAGAGATTAGGGTCCGATCACATTCACTTAGTTCAAAAGATTCAACCAAGAAGACATAGCTATAAGTGAATGCTGTAGAGGACAGAACACTAGAGCATATATATCTATATAATCAACGTAATGAAGATAATCATGAAGGCATATTGAGTTCGAAGCCAAGCTAAATGTGAAGATATTGCAAGGTAACACCAAGAGTGAAACACTTCAAAATGGAACGTTTGGTGGTGGCGTTACCCACCGTATAGGAAGTATTAGACCCAGACACGGCGCACAATTATCGTGGCGCTCCGAAGTCAAATTCCACATTAATGTATTCACACTTAGAATGGATGTCTTCATTGATTGAAGATATACTTTACTTTGTGTGTTGCACATCTAAGTCATCAATACACATAAGTGTTAGGATGTGTGCCTGATCATAGGACATTTGAGGATTCCAGGATATTTAGCTCACACCGTAACTTGCAAAACCTCTTCTCATCCAAGGGCTTGGTGAAGATATCTGCCAATTGCTCTTCAGTGTTGACGTGTATGATATCAATGTCTTCCTTCACAACATGATCTCTGAGAAAGTGATGACGAATTTCAATGTGCTTTGTCTTCGAGTGCTGAACTGGGTTGTTGGCAATCTTGATGGCGCTTTCATTGTCGCAGTAAAGTGGCACATGCTTCAGATGAATGCCATAATCCTTGAGTGTTTGCTTCATCCACAGAAGCTGAGCGCAGCAAGATCCAGCAGCAATGTATTCAGATTCAGCAGTGGAGAGAGATACACAGTTCTGCTTCTTTGAAGACCAACATACAAGTGATCGTCCCAGAAAGTGACATGTGCCTGATGTAGACTTGCGATCAACTTTGTCACCAGCATAATCAGCATCCGAAAATCCAACCAAATCAAACTCTGAGCCCTTCGGATACCATAATCCTAGAGTTGGGGTGTGAGCCAAATATCGAAGAATTCGCTTCGCAGCTAAGTGATGCGACTCCTTTGGTGCCGCTTGAAATCGAGCACACATGCAAACACTAAGCATGATATCTGGCCTAGATGCACATAAATAAAGCAAAGACCCAATCATGGAGTGGTATACCTTTTGATCGAACTCTTTACCATTGTCGTCAGGACCTAGATGATGTTTGGCTGGCATTGGTGTTGTGAAGCCTTTGCAGTCTTGCATACCGAACTTCTTCAGGCAATCTTTGAGATACTTCTCTTGAGATATGAAGATGCCATTGCGCTGTTGACATATTTGAAGACCAAGGAAGAACTTCAGCTCCCCCATCATGGACATCTGATATTGCTCTTGCATCATATATCCAAACTCTTCACTGTACTTCTGATTGGTGCAGCCGAAGATAATGTCATCCACATATATTTGGCACACAAACAGTTCACCATCGTATGTCTTCGTGAAAAGAGTGGGATCCAGGGAACCAGGTATGAAGCCTTTGCTCTTCAGAAAGTACTTGAGTGTATCATACCAGGTCCTAGGGGCTTGTTTGAGGCCATACAGTGCCTTGTTGAGCTTGTATACCATATCAGGATGTTTTGGATTTTCAAAGCCAGGCGGTTGTGCAACATACACTTCTTCTTCAATCTTGCCATTGAGAAAGGCACTTTTCACATCTATTTGATATAGAAGTATGTTATGATGATTTGCATAGGCCAGCAGTATGCGTATGGCTTCAAGCCTAGCCATAGGAGCAAATGTTTCATCGAAGTCAATGCCCTCCACTTGAGTATATCCTTGAGCAATGAGACGAGCTTTGTTTCTGACAACTTGACCATGCTCATCTTGCTTGTTGCGGTATATCCATTTGGTGCCTATTATGTTGTGCTTCCATGGATCAGGACGCTTAACCAGTTCCCATACATTATTCAGCTCAAACTGTTGAAGCTCTTCTTGCATAGCTTGAATCCATTCAGGTTCCATGAAGGCTTCTTCAACTTTCTTGGGTTCTGATATTGAGACGAATGCGAAATGCCCACAGAAGTTTGCTAGCTGAGTTGCCCTTGAACGAGTGAGTGGACCAGGTGCATTGATGCTGTCAAGTATTCTGTCAATCCGCACTTCATTTGCAACACGAGGATGTATAGGGCGAAGACTTTGCTCTTGATGATCTGCGTTGTTATTTGAGGAATGTCTTCATGCTGAGCATTGTCTTCATGTTGATCAGGTGCTGAGATGATGAGTTCTTCTTCAGGATGAGCTTCAGAAGGCATAATCTCTCCAGTTCCCATAAGCTTGATTGATTCACTAGCTGGAACTTCATCTAGCACATTTGGCAGTTGCTCTCTTTGTGAACCATTTGTTTCATCAAACCGCACATCCACTGTTTCGACCACTTTGTAATGGAAGAGATTGAAGACTCTGTAGGAGTGTGAATCCTTTCCATATCCAAGCATGAAGCCCTCATGTGCTTTTGGTGCAAACTTTGAGGTGTGGTGTGGGTCCTTGATCCAGCACTTTGCGCCAAATACTCTGAAGTAACTGACATTTGGCTTCTTGCCAGTTAGGAGTTCATAAGAAGTCTTGTTCAGAAGCTTGTGAAGATAAACACGATTGATTGTATGGCATGCAGTATCAATGGCTTCAGTCCAGAATTTTCTTGGAGTCTTGTATTCATCTAGAATTGTTCTGGCCATTTCAATGAGTGTTCTGTTCTTGCGTTCGACGACGCCATTCTGCTGTGGCATGTACGGAGATGAGAATTCATGTGTGATGCCCAAGGTATCAAGATATGTATCAAGGCCAGTGTTCTTGAATTCAGTGCCATTGTCACTTCTGATGTGCTTTATCTTGGCGCCAAAATTGTTCATGGCTCGATTGGCGAAGCGTCTGAAGACATCCTGCACTTCAGTCTTGTAAAGGATTATCTGTACCCAAGTATATCTAGAGTAATCATCAACAATGACGAAGCCATAGAGGCAAGCAGAAGTAGTAAAAGTTGAGTAGTGAGTGGGACCGAAAAGATCCATGTGGAGCAGTTCGAAGGGTTGTGTAGTAGTCATGATTGTCTTCGAAGGATGTTTTGCCCTTGTCATCTTCCCTGCTTCACAGGCACCGCATAAGTGATCTTTCTTGAACTTGATGCCCTCGATGCCTATGACATGCTTCTTCTTCGCAAGGGTGTGGAGGTTCCTCATGCCAGCATGCCCAAGCCTCCGATGCCAAAGCCAGCATTCTGAAGCTTTTGCAAGAAGACATACTGCAAGTTGTGGTCCTGCTGAGAAATCTACCACGTACAAATTACCTTTCCGATACCCTTCAAACACTAGAGATTTGTTAGATTCCATTAGCACCAGGCAACGATATTTTCCAAACATTACAATCATATTCAAATCGCAAAGCATTGAGACGGACATTAAGTTGAAGCCAAGGGATTCAACAAGCATGACTTTATCCATGTGTTGATCCTTTGAGATTGCAACTCTACCTAGACCCAATACCTTACTTTTACCAGTGTCAGCAAATGTGATGTGGCTCTTGTCGGATGGACGTAATGTTGAGTCCATAAGAAGGCTTCTTCTGCCAGTCATGTGATTTGTACACCCACTGTCAATAATCCATTCTGAAGACTTTGAAGTCGCTGGTGTCGTACCCTACAGTGCAGTTAGGGGGATAGGCTTCACGAAGAGAACTGTGAAGCATAAACATTTGACGAACCAGTGGGTTATGAAAACTTAGATCCAGATTAGGACTAATAGGGAGAGTAGCATGCGATTCAGGAGCAAAGTACATAATGATGCCATTCGGGCATTTTATCTTGCGCCCTACAAGATTTTTAAGGTCCCTAGCAATAGCATCAGAAGATTTTGTTTTTCTGCTGGAGACCTTTCCCTGCAAAAGAGAGTTAAGCTTTCTTAACCACCCACATCTTCAAGGGTGGCTTAGAAGCAATAAGTCTAAGTGCAGCATCTGAGAATTTTGGCTTTGAAGCCTTAGCAAACAGTCTAGCAGGTGGACAATAATACTCATAGGAATAAGCAGAATAATTTTTGGTCACATGAACACGATTCGATGAACCGCTCTCATATTCATATGCCTGAGTATAGTTTCCCTGCAAAATATTTGCGTTAGTGCGACTCAGGTGAGTCCTCTGTTTGTATGAAGCCTTTGGACCATATGAAGCCTTTGGTCTGAGGTTTGTCTTCTTTAAGTGAGATGTCATGAAGACATTCACAGGAAGATTTTCCAGACACTTTTTCGGAACCCAGATCTTCTTCATAGGCGGTCCATTCCTGCAGTTAGTACCAATGTACCTGGCAAACACTTCACCATTCTGATTCTTAAACATTTTATAGTTTGCATCAAAGGATTCATCAATGATAATGGGGTTAGCACAAGTGAAGCCAGATAAGTTGGATGGATCTGCTGAAAGTTCCTTTGTAGTAACCCATGTGGTTTTGGGGTACTGCTCAGGTTTCCAGTAAGAGCCATCTGCATTTATTTTCCTCACAAATCCAACACCCTCTTTCCTAGGGTTTCGATTCAGGATCTGCTTCTTGAGGACATCACACAATGTCTGATGTCCTTTAAGACTTTTGTACATCCCTGTTTCAAGCAATGTCTTCAACATAGCATTCTCATCAGCAATAGCAGTGGTATCCTCAGCAGAGGGGTTAGTTACCACGTCAACAGTTGAAGATATTGCCACAGCAGTAGCAGTGGAACATTCAGCAACAGAATTAGCATTATCATGCTCAATGCATTTAAGACATGGTGGTTCAAATCCTTCCTGAGCGGGACTGATCTGTTTGGAGCGAAGTGACTCATTTTCCTTTTGAAGATCTTCATGAGCCACCCTCAATTTCTCAAGTTCTTGCTTCCTTTGAAGATAATCATAGGAAAGCTTTTCATGAGTTGTTGAGAGAGTATCATGACGATCTTCAAGTTCCTGATACTTAACGTGAAGGTTTTTTATGTCTTCAATTAAGGATTCAGATCGAGTCATTTCAGCACCCAACAGATCATCGCTTCTGTCTAACAGTTTTTGAATATGTTCCATAGCTTTCTGTTGTTCAGTTGCAATTTTAGCAAGTGTTTTGTAGCTAGGTTTTGAATCACATTCAGAGTCATCGTCACTAGATGTTTGATAGCGAGTAGTGCGTGTGTTTACCTTGGCACCGCGTGCCATGAAGCAGTAGGTAGGAGTGGAGTCGTTCTTGTCATTTGCGTCGGTGTCGGTGATGCAGTCATTGTCTTCACTGTTGAAGATAGACTTGGCGACGTATGCTGTAGCCAGACTCGCAATGCCAGAATCAAACTCTTCCTCAGACTCCACCTCTGCCTCCTCAGATGCGGACTCCTCCTCTGAATCCATCTCCTTTCCAACAAACGCACGGGCCTTGCCAGATGAGCTCTTCTTGTGTGATGAAGACTTTGATGAAGACTTGGAAGAAGACTTTGAGTATTTCTTCTTTTTCTTGTCGCCAGAATCATATTCCTTGCTCTTCTTCTTCCTTCTGTTCTCATTGTCCCACTGAGGACACTCAGAGATGAAGTGTCCAGTTTTCTTGCACTTGTGACATGTTTTCTTCTTGTAGTCATGAGCAGAAGCTTCATCATTCCTTGAGCTTGATCGTGAAGATTTTCTGAAGCCTTTCTTCTTGGTGAATTTTTGGAACTTCTTCACTAGCATTGCAAGTTCTCTTCCAATGTCTTCAGGATCATCAGAACTGCAGTCAGATTCTTCTTCGGATGAGGAGACAACTTTTGCCTTCAAGGCGCGAGTTCGCCCATAGTTTGGATCGTAGATATCTCTTTTCTCAGAAAGCTGAAACTCATGTGTGTTGAGCCTCTCAAGTATGTCAGACGGATCGAGTGTCTTGAAATCAGGACGTTCTTGAATCATCAGGGCCAGGATGTCAAACGAACTATCAAGTGATCTCAGCAGCGTCTTGACGATTTCATGTTTAGTGATTTCAGTGGCGCCGAGGGCTTGAAGCTCATTTGTGATGTCAGTTAGTCGGTCAAATGTGTGCTGAACATTCTCATTGTCATTTCGCTTGAAGCGGTTGAAGAGGTTGCGAAGAACACTGATTCTTTGATCTCTCTGGGTTGAGATGCCTTCATTGACCTTGGAGAGCCAGTCCCAGACCAGTTTGGATGTCTTCAGGGCACTCACACGGCCATACTGTCCTTTGGTCAGATGACCACAAATGATGTTCTTGGCAGTAGAGTCCAGTTGAACGAATTTCTTGACATCAGCAGCAGTGACACCTTCTCCAGCCTTGGGAACGCCGTTCTCGACGACATACCATAGGTCGACGTCAATGGCTTCAAGATGCATGCGCATCTTATTCTTCCAGTAGGGATATTCAGTTCCATCTAAGACGGGGCATGCAGCGGACACTTTGATTATCCCTGCAGTCGACATAGCTAAAACTCCAGGTGGTTAAACCGAATCACACAGAACAAGGGAGCACCTTGCTCTGAAACCAATTGAAAGTGCGTTATATCGACTAGAGGGGGGGGGGGGTGAATAGGCGATTTTTATGAAAGTCTTCAAAGCGTGAGAGTTATGAAGACAAACAGTGAAGATTATGCCTATTACTATGCAGCGGAAGTTAGATTACACTAGGCCAGCCATGGTCATGTATTCAATAGAGTGAAAGCATAATGACAAACAGCTTCAGTGTAATAAGGATCAGGTAGGAAGAAGTTATGAAGCCAAACAGATCATACATTCACGTTGTGAAGACAAAAGATAAAGCAAGCATGCAATGGCTTCACAATGAGTAACAGTAAGAAAAGGAAGTGAAGATGAAACCAGTGACTGTTGAAGACAATGATATGTTGGACCAGTTCCAGTTGCTGTGACAACTGTACGTCTGGTTGGAGCGGCTAGGTATTTAAACCTTAGGACACACAGTCTCGGACACCCAGTCCTGAACACACAGTTCAGGACACCAAGTCCTCACCGTATTCTCCTTGAGCTAAGGTCACTTAGTCCTCGCCCAATCACTCTGGTGATTCTTCAAGGTAGACTCCCAAACCTTCACAGACTTCGTTCACTGGCAATCCACAATGTCTCTTGGATGCTCTGAACGTGACGCCTAACCGTCTGGAGAATTCACAGTCCTCAAGTGTAATAAGTCTTGAGATCACACAGACAAGAAGACTTAAGTGATGCCCAATTTACTCTGGCTCTGGGTGGTTAGGGCTTTTCTCCTCACTAGGAATTTTCTCTCAAAGGCTTCGAGGTGGGTTGCTCTCAAACGACAAAAGCCGTGCACTGAAATTTGAGCAGCCAACCGTTTATGGTTGTGGGGGTGGGCTATTTATAGCCACTTGGCAACCCGACCTGATTTGTCCGAAATGACCCTGGGTCACTAAGGAACTGACACGTGTCTCAACGGTCAGATTTTGAACTCTCATGGCAACTTTACTTGGGCTACAAGCAAAGCTGACTTGTCCGGCTCTGGACAAGATTCGCTCTCATTGTCTTCACTCGAAGACATAGGTTTTTGATTTAGGCATCACTTCAGTCATTCTGACTGGTTCTCCTGGACCCCACTTAACAGTACGGTGATTCCTATGACTCAACACAAAATAAACAGAACTACGAAAGATCTAAGTCTTCGAGCTCCATAGGCTTTATAACGTGTCTTCTGTTGTCATAGTCTTCAAAGTGAATATCTTCATATACCACCTTTGTCTTCAATGTCTTCATACATTTTTAGGGGTCATCTCTGGTAGTAAAACCGAATCAATGAGGGACTTCTACTTGTGTTTTCCTGCAATTCTCACAAACACATTAGTCCCTCAACTAGGTTTGTCGTCAATACTCCAAAACCAACTAGGGGTGGCACTAGATGCACTTACAACCACCCAGATGGCGACGTGGGCCCGTAAGGCACACAACCATGTTAGTAAAAGTTTTTGTAATGTCTAGACTCAACTTTGGCCAAGGAGTGTGGAAGGGGGATTCATACAGGCAGTCGGCTCTGATACCAACTTGTGACGCCCCCGATTCAATCGTACACTAATCATACACGCAAATGTGTACGATCAAGATCAGGGACTCACGGGAAGATATCACAACACAACTCTACAAATAAAATAAGTCATGCAAGCATCATATTACAAGCCAGGGGCCTCGAAGACTCGAATACAAGAGCTCGATCATAGACAAGTTAGCAGAAGCAACAATATCTGAGTACAGACATAAGTTAAACAAGTTTGCCTTAAGAAGGCTAGCACAAACTGGGATACAGATCGAAAGAGGCACAGGCCTCCTACCTGGGATCCTCCTAAAGTACTCCTGGTCGTCGTCAGCGGGCTGCACATAGTAGTAGGCACCTCCCGAGTAGTAGTAGTCATCGTCGACGGTGGCGTCTGGCTCCTGGGCTCCAATGTCTGGTCTCAGCAATCGGGTATAGAAAAGGGGAAAAGAGGGAGCAAAACAACCATGAGTACTCATCCAAAGTACTCGCAAGCAAGGAGCTACTCTACATATGTATGCATTGGTATCAAATGGAATAGGGGTATCATATGTGGACTGAACTGCAGAATGCCGGAATAAGAGGGGGATAGCTAGTCCTTTCGAAGACTACGCTTCTGGTAACCTCCATCTTGCAGCAGGAGAAGAGAGTAGATGGTAAGTTCACCAAGTAACATCACATAGCATAATCCTAACCGATGATCCTCCCCTCGTCGCCCTGTGAGAGAGCAACCACCGGTTGTATCTGGCACTTGGAAGGGTGTGTTTTATTAAGTATCCGGTTCTAGTTGTCATAAGGTCAAGGTACAACTTCGGGTCGTCCTTTTACCGAGGGACACAGCTATTCAAATAGATCAACTTCCCTGCAGGGGTGCACCACATAACCCAACACGCTCGATCCCATTTGGCCGGACACACTTTCTTGGGTCATGCCCGACCTCGGAAGATCATCACGTCGCAGCCCTACCTAGGCACAATAGAGAGGTCAGCACGCCGGTCTAAATCCTATGGCGCAGGGGTCTGGGCCCATCGCCCATTGCACACCTGCACGTTGCGTACGCAGCCGGTGAGCAGACCTGGCAACCTCCATTACAAAGGAAGTTGCGTTACGCGGTCCAACCTGGCGCACGCCGCTTAGTCGCTGACGTCACGAAGGCTTCAGCTGATACCACGACGTCGAGTGCCCATAACTGTCCCCGCATAGATGGTTAGTGCGTCTAGGCCAGTAGCCAGACTCAGATCAAATACCAAGATCTCGTTAAGCGTGTTATTTTGAAAAAACCATGGACGCCGACTAGGGCCTGACCCACCTCTCTCCTAGGTGGTCTCAACCTGCCCTGTCGCTCCGCCACAAAGTAACCGTCGGGGGCCTTCAGGAACTCAGGCCCACCTCTACCGGGATGGAGCCACCTGCCCCTTCAGCCCTCAACACCTGAATCACTCGCGGGTACTCCTACGAGCCGACCTTACTTTAATCACCACCTGTATAGCATGTATATATGTATAAGTATATACCCGTGATCACCTCCCGAGTGATCACGACCCGATAGTATATCATGGCAGACGGACAAGAATGTAGGGCCAATGATGATAAACTAGCATCCTATACTAAGCATTAGGATTGCAGGTAAAGGTAACAACAGTAGTAGCAAGGACAGGCTATGCATCAGGATAGGATTAACGGAAAGCAGTAACATGCTACACTACTCTAATGCAAGCAGTATAGAGAAGAGTAGGCGATATCTGGTGATCAAGGGGGGCGGGCTTGCCTGGTTGCTCTGGCAAGAGAGAGGGGTCGTCAACACCGTAGTCGTACTGGGTAGCAGCGGCGTCGGTCTCGATGTCTAGCGAGAGAAGAGGGGGGAAGAAACAATAAATATAATGCAAACAAATGCATGACGATGCATGACATGGCAAAGCGTGATGCTAGGTGTGCCCTAACGCGGTACGAGTTGGTACCGGTGAAGGGGGAAAACGTCCGGGAAAGTATTCCCGGTGTTTTGTGTTTTTGGACAGATGAACCGAAGGGGGAAAGTTGCGTGTTTGCTATGCTAGGTATTCGTGGCGGATGAATGGGCTGCCTATCCGGATTCGTCTCGTCGTTCTGAGCAACTTTCATGTTGAAAATAATTTAATCCGAGTTACGGATTAAAAGATATGATTTTCTAAAGATTTTATTAATTTCTGGAATTTAATTAATTATTTAATTTAATTCGAAATTAGATTTATGACATCAGCATGATGTCATGCTGATGTCAGCAGTCAACAGGGTTGACTGGTCAACCTGACAAGTGGGTCCCACTAGTCAGTGACACATTTTAATTAGACATATTAATTAACCTAATTAGTATTAATTAGGGGTGTGGGCCCCACTGTCATTGACTATTTAATTAACTAATTAACTGATCAGGTTAATTAGGTAACTAATGTGTAATTAGTTGTTTAATTTAATTAATCAAAATTAATTAAGTTAATTATTTCTTTAATTAATTAATTAATTATTTTTATTTTTATTTTTTTAAATACGTTCTGGGGCGCTGGGGCCCGTTTGTCATAGGCCCACGGCCATAGCGGGTCGGGCGTCGGGCACAGCCCGAATGGGCGCTGCCCCGCGGGGGTGCACCCGACTGGCCACTGCGGCCATCTAGTGGGAGCTGGCGCCGGCGCACCGCCGTGGAGCTCCGGTGAGCGGTAGTCGGCCGGAGCACGAGGAGGACTGCGGCGAGAGGTGCGGAGGCGACGGCCGTGCAGGGCAGCGATGCGACGGAGGGAAGGGCCGGAAAGGGCGCTCCAGGAGCGAGGACGGCGGCAGGCAACAGAGGGAGCAATCGGGCGGGGCGCGCGGCGAGCGCGTGCGCGCGAGGCGCACTGGTGAGGGTGCGACGGCGAGCACGGGGCCACGGCGTGGGGCGGCAGGGAGGGCGAGGCGGGGCACATGCGGCGCACGACGAGGCCAGCGTGGGCGAGGGAGAGAGAGAAGGGGCGCGGGGGCGCGGCCATGGGCACGTTCAGGGGCACGACCGCCGATGTGGTGAGCGCGGGGGGAGCAGTGCGGGGCGGTGCAGGCGCGCGCGGGCGCGTGCGTGCGTGAGCGATGGACGAGGCCATGGCCGATGCGGCGACGGCGTAGGTAGCAGGGGGCGACCACGCGCGAGGAGCGAATGACGCGTGCAGACGTCGTGGCTGCGGCTAGCGGCGCGCGAGGGTGCAGCGGGGGAGAGGGAGGGAGCGAGGAGACGAGTGCGGCGGCGGGGAGTGGCAGCAGGGTTCGTGGGGGTTGACGGGGACGACCGGAAGGAGCGGATGCAGGCCAGCGAGGGGGTCCAGGCGACGGCGTTCGGCGGCGACGAGACTTGGCGGCGACGGGCGGCGGCGCCCGCGACCTCCTCCTCGATCCCGATCCAAATCGGGGGAGAGAGGGGGGGAGGAGATATTTTCTGGGAGTGGGGGTGATGGTTAGGGTTTGGGGGGAGTGGGGATAAGGGGTGGCCGGTTGGGCCGGTGCGACCGGGCCGGCGGAAGTGGCCAGCTGGGCCGGTTGGCCCAGTTAGGCCAGGGGCACTTTTCCTTTTTGTTTTTCTTTTCTGTTTTCTGTTTTGCATTTTCTTTTATTTTCTTTTCTGTTTTATTTCATTTTAAATCATTTAGGCATTTTATAAAAATGTGTTTGCTTTATTATAATTACCCAGGCATTTAACTGCACACCTCGAACATTTTAGTTTAACATTTTGAAAACTTTGTCATTTGACATTAATTTGAATTTGAATTTGAAAAGGTTTCGAATCATTGCGAGGTTAGCAACAGTAACCGAGGTGTGATGGCATGATTAGCATGGGATTACTGTAGCATGATTATCCGGGCGTTACACCTTGCCCTCAAGCGATGGCATCTTAACATCATACGTATCATTATCAAGCGGCATCAACTTGCATAGGGCGAGGCCTCCGTCATGCTGGCTCCAGTCATCATCAGGGTCACGGCGAAGAAGATAGGGGAGATCAAACCGCTCCTTGACTCTTGGGTTCTTTGTAATGATGTTATTGGTTGAGTCGAGAATGGGCTTGAACGAACCTGCCATGCTAGCCGAGGTGATGATGTTGCACCGATCAATGAGTTCCTCCATGATGTCATCTTTCAGATCGGGGCAAGAATAACGGGGTCGTTTCCGGCCTATTCCCTCCATGGAGAAGACGATCGAACAATGGCAGAAGAAAGGGTGAAGGGCTGAAGGAAAATGGAGGAGGGAGAGGAAGAGCGTGCGACAGCAGTTCCAAATCGAGAGGGAAAGGCGAAGAGTCGGTGGACGGTTGCGAGTTTGCCACAGTTCACGAAGAGGCGCCCCGGCCTACACGTCCGTTCGGAAATACTCCTACTACTCGCCGTCGTCTCACTGATATGTTGGAACGTGACCACATGTCAACGAAACATGGTGTGTAATTTCTCGTGCAAAATGCGATCTGGCCGCGTTGGCCCGAGGTGCCGCATTAGTTATCGACCTTTATTTTTTTAATGGCGTGCCGATCAGTTTTGAAGCACGACTAACTGGTATTGTACGCAGAGAAAATATAAACTACTCTACCACTACTCCACCTCCAGTACTAGTAGTATAAAAAAGATATATAGGCTGGAGCTTGAGCGCTTTCTTGCTAAGGGCTGCCCACTTGCTTCTCACACTACCACCCTCTCTCCAGATCTCAAAAGACGGCCCCTCTCTCCCTCCTCACCGGTGATCACAGGTCCGCCGGGGAAGAAAAGGACGTGCAGCGTTGACGCACTCATCGTCGGCGAGCGAGGTCACGCACTGACGACAAGGCCGTCCTCTGAGACCTAGCGCCCACGTGGGATGGCCTCCGTCCCCAAGCTCACTGCCGTAGTGTGTGCGGAGGACGACGACCACAAGCAAAGCCACTTCCCGCCGACCCTCAGGTATGCTACCTCTTTTCGAACCATAACCTTTTTGCACTCCACCATCTTCCCAATTTGCTATCCTCTGCTCTGCTGGCCACGCAGACGAAAACCATAATTTGCACTATTAATGGAAACCCTACTTCATGTAGACTAATCCATGTCTGGGTTGAATAAGGAAAGGAAGGGAGACTGTACTGTCCAAGAGAGTAGGCATCGAACCCGCATCTAGGTTGAAAAGGGGAAATCAGTAGCTAAGGAACGAGTCTCGTGTCTCTTGGGTGAACAAGGGTAGAAAGGCATGACAACGCAATAGAGAATGACCAGGTCGATCGGTTTGTTGTCCTCGCATAGGAAAAAGGTGGCTAAAGAGAGCAAAAATGGGACGTAATCCACATATGCTGCCTGGATATTTGTTGCTCTGGGCAACCATACCTCCCTCACCACTCTGCGTCCGTGGAGGTACATCGTACTGGTGCGCCCACTGTCTGAATGGGCCTCCCATGCTCTTATTGCCACTTTTTTTTGCTGTTAGTATAACGCCAGCAGTCAAGTCAAGCAATGCTACTGCTAAAGTGATGCCACATTTAACTAATGCCGCTCTCAGTCTAATGCCACCGATAAATTTAAGCAACGCCAGCAGTCTAAGGCATTCTAATGCTGTTGCACAGCCAGTATACCAACGATGAAACTTGTTACTACCTTCAGATTTTTGCACTGTTAATGCTTATAGATTACATACCTCACTTTCATGAGATAAGTTAATTATTTTGTACAGTGTCACCAAAATGCCAAGGCGCTGATGTCATTTTATTTTGGTTAAACTGCACAGACAATTATGAAGACAAGAGGAAAGGTCAAGAGGGGGCACCTCCTCCTCCGGCTGTTTTCTTGATTCGTTCGATCAAGTTTTTTATGTTTGATCGATTATCAAGATTGGGATAGCAATTTTTAAAGTCCCCCCGAGTTCAAAATGATATTTACCTTGGAGGTACATGGTTTGCAATTTTTTTATACTGTCATTAGTTAATAATGATAGTTACCTTTAGACTTTTGTATTTGGTTTAATGCTCATGCAGAGCTAGTATACCAATGCTGAAACTTGTTACCTTTACATTTTGTATTGTTAATTCTTATAGAAACCTTCCAGTGCTAGAGTTTATTGAAATCTGTTCAGTAAAACCATTGTACTCTACCCTGTAATAAAGTAACTACTCTACTGTTGCACTAGCCACTGGATTAGTGTATATTTGTAGTATTCGAATGGTGTTGCATTAGCGTATGGACATAAATAATGTGTGGCAAGCTTTCCCAGATATGTGCTCAAGAAAACTACTACCTGATTTTCTAAATACTAGACGTTTGGGTACTTTAAATTGAACCGCGAAAACGTCTTATATTAAGGAACAAAGGGTGTAGAGTCCACTCAAATTATCCCGGTAAAGCTAGTCACACCTTTGTTAAAATTAATGTTCATTATGTTATCGGAGGAGGTCTGTATGTTTGTCTCTAATGCATGTCGACTACATACCTGGCATCATGATGTAATGTTAAGTCATTTCCTTTTGTACAGTGTCACTGAATTGTCAAGGCGGTGATGGCATTTTATTTTAGTAGAACTGCACAAAATTTGCTTAAAAGAAGAGGAAAGGTCAGGAATGGCTCAGTTTTTCAAGAAAAACTATGTATGCCTTCCTGACATCAGCCGCTGTTGCTTTATTTATTCCTTCAAACAGGTGGTTAGAAACAGTCTTGCTACCTTTTCCCATTATGAAATTGGAATGCTTATATTTGTGAGTCTATGCTTCAACTAGTGCCACTTATAGAGTAATCACACTTTCAATATCTATGCAAACAGGGATGCTCGATTTTAGTGGAACAACACAAAAAGTCCAACTGGTTCAACATTAGGAGCATGTTTTTCCAAACCTTTATATCCAATTGGTGGCACTATGAGCTGTTCATTACGAAGGTACATGGTTTGCTACTATCTTGCTACCCTTTTTGTACTGTCATTAGATAGTAATACTAGTGGTTTGCATGTGAATTTATTGGCAGGGTGGACCTACATTGGAGGTGCAGGACAGGATTCAGTGATTGGATGCTCAATTTCAGTTGTATTGATTTTACCTCTTCCATCACTGCGAACATGGATATCCTTGGTCTGATGAAGAATAGGCGCTATATTTCTGCTCTGAACCAGCAAATCAATTCAGTATGAAATTGTCTATGGAAAAACATAACTGTATTAGATTGTCTAGTGTAGAACATGACAGATGCTAAGCGGAAGAGACATGTTTAAACCGAAAATACAAGGTGTGGTATATGTTTACTAGCTGCTTGATATTTGTGCAGACAGACATGTCTGCCCGTTGCTATTTGGAAAACAAACAAAGTGTCCGCAATTTTGGTTGAACTGCACAAGAGAATAGTATAGTCACTGCATGCAGTGCCATTTGAAAATAGACACAGAAAGATTGGATAGTCACTTCATGGACTGCAGAAAAGTAGTACTGTACTATTTATTGGCCAACACTAGGTGCTTCATTGCTTCGGTCTGATTATACAATGGGCATCATTTTGCCTAAGTTAAAGTTTGTATTCCGAAAATAGTCTCGCCGTGTGACGAGAGAAGACCAAATCATATTGCAGTGGATGTTCCTCCATCATGTGTGGTTCATTCTCATGGTTCCAGCTGTTGGTGAAACCACTTACATTTGCAAGAGGAATTGTAGACTTCACAAACAAATTTGTCTTTCAGTCTGTACTGAATGTTGGCTAAGAGAAGCATCCATGTTAGTAGGAAGAATAGATGTTTTTTCTAGATCTCTGCTTTTGGAGCTACATATTTGTATATGATCTGTTATTGTATATCTTAATATTTTTGTTGTTGATTTGTTATTGTATATCTTAATATTTTTGTATATGAACTTGGTCAAAGTTTGTAAATCTTGACTTTGACCAAAGCTAATATGCGAACTAAATAAAAACGGAGGGAGTACCTCCTTTCCAGTTTGCAGGCTTAATTCAAACCTCTCACCAACCAAGGTACTCCCTCTGTCCGGGATTTATTAGTCGCGTGAGCAAAGCAGCAAGACCAAGGCATGGCAATAATTAATGGCATGCAGATGTTTAAGCCTAATTAATTCCAGCAATTTAAGTGGCTGCATGCGTGCCCTCGGCTGCGACTCATTGCATGCTGCTTCGCGTACTGCCTGCGAGCGATTTTGAGTGCCTGTATGCAGCCGGCCGTAATTAAGGCAGCTAACTGATGCGAAAAAAGATACGAAATCCGTGGAATCATTATTGACAAGGAGGGAGATGATTCGAGTGCACTAGTTTGACCGCCATGCCGGTGTGCGACCCAGACGGGACGGGACGGCACAGTCATAATTTCAGTTTCTCTAGTTTTCCACGACAAGCTGGCGCGCTAAGCCATTATGCATTGAATTCTGATGACCGTCGCGCTACCTTCCGCCTATAAGTACTATTTCCCGGCCATCTCAGGTGCCACCGTGACCCAACTCGCCATATCCTCATAAGCCCCGACCGGCCCGACGTCGCTCGCCACGTCCGCCATGCCCCCGCCCGTCCGCGGTAGGCGACGCCGGAGGTGGTCACCGCCGGAACTAGTGTTCGGGTTTTCACCGGAAGGCAGACGGAGGGAGGAGGCATTCTATCTGTCTTTAGATGGCAATGCGGAGATCGAGGAGTTGTTGGAGCGCGACCGCATGGCAGAGGAGCAGGAGTTGTTGGAGCGCGACCGCCTAGCAGAGGAGCAGCGTATCGCCGATTTGCGCCGCCAGCGGGACATGGAGCAGCAGCGCACCGACGCTCTGAGTCGCGAGCAGAGCGCCCGCAACTGGGCCGACTACATGGAGGCCGGCGCCCGGCAAATAGCCTTGGAGGCTGTCGGGCACGCACGCGTTCGCGACGCCGATTTTTACTACTAGCTCGTCAAGTGCGTTTCCCGCTTGGAAGCCGAAGCTTCGGTGGACCACGCCGGCATGGAAAGGGCCAATGCGCGCGAGCAACGCGCCCTATCGCACCTCTGGCAAGTCCGAGGCGAGGCGGAGGACGCCGGTGCCGGCGTTTAGCATGGACAGCAGATGGCGGCCGACATCGTCTAGTTAGTTAAGAGTAAGTTAGTACTTGTACGCTACTAGAGTGTTAACTTGGCTATGATGGTTGTCAACATGGAAGTTCATTACTCTATATGTGGATCAGACCTGTTACTTTTGTCTGAATGTTGAACTTTCCGTTTGAACATATGGAATGGGCTGTTATTTTTTTAAATGGGTTGTATTTGTCCTCCACGGTTTAGAGGCTGACTTGTGGGCCTAGCAAGTTGACGCGTACACAATCAGGAGATGATTGTACGTGGAGAGGATGACAGCAGGGACCCGCCAAGGTCATGGCAGTACGCAAGCAAGTGCCTCCTTATTTCAAGCCAATAAAAAATGGCTCCTCCTAGTGGATTTCTGACATGTGGGTCCCATGCCATTGTCAACGTAGTCAATAAACAAGAGAATTGCACGACGAGCGGCTGACACCAGGGACCCAGCAGCTCGCCCAGTTATTTTTATTTTGGGTTAATTTGATAAATGCCACTCCAAATCTGGTGTATCCGAGAAATGCCACTGCAATTTCCAAACTTTGAAAAATGCCATTTCATGCCATTTCTAGTGGCATTTTTCGAAGTCTGGAGTGGCGTTTTTCAAAGTTTGCAAACTGCAGTGGCATTTTTCGAAGTTTGCAAAAATTGCAGTGGCATTTTTCAAAGTTTGGAAATTGCAGTGGCATTTTTATGAATTGCCATAATTGGAGTGGCATTTATCTAATTTGTTTTTGAGACGGAAGCAGGATGCCAACTGGGCTGTGCGGGACACTCTGGCCTGTTTAGACAGCCTTTTCTTTTATGTTTACCATAGACCAACCCGGTAGTTTTTTTTCTTTCTGAAAATGGTTAGCCCAGTTCTTTTGTGATTTGTCAAGTATGTCGCTTTATCAGGCTTGTTGGGCTGCAAATCTTTCAAGACGAGGAGAGCTTCATTCGGCTGGCCGAGAAAATGCCCTATCAGTAATGAGAAATGGGTTGTACATTTTTAAAACACATCAAACCAGCAATTATTTTCAAATATCTTTTTTTCATTTCGAGATTTTAAATTGCATTGATTTTTATGCATGGACAATTTATTGTATTTTATATTGATATACATTTATTTTTAAAATCAGTTTGAATGTGACTCAAAATTTCGGGATTAAAAACAGTTCAGACCGCACCGACATATGCAAAATTTCATATAATTTTTTAACCGGGGCCACAATATGGGCTGTAATGCTAACATAAAGAATATGGGCTCCAAAAAAACCCATAAGAATTAGCAAATGGGTTGTAAATTATTTGAAATAATGGCAGATGGGCTGTATGGTGTTTTCCACAGATTTGAGGCTTTCGACAGATGGCCTGTATACTGTTGGATATCCATCCAATGGCCATCGTGCTTCTTCAATCTCCGCTCTTCCTGCTCTAGCCGCTCAAACAAGCGGCGGCAGGACTGCCTACTCCCTCCTCCCCGCGGCCGGCTGTGCTGCCGCGCGGGCCTCACCGCCCCACCGTACTCCCATCGCTGGCCTAGCCATCCCTCTACTCACCCACACCTGCTGTTATTCTCCGGCGACGGCAGACAACCAGTAAACCCTCGTACAGTCGTACTCCCCTCCGCGTGGGAAACAAAAACAACGGCCGAGTCTTCCCCGCCTCCGTGTCGTTCCCTTCCTAGGCCTCGCCATCGTCCACCGCCCTGGTGCTCTCGGCGTGGCGTGGTCAACGTGGTCAACGACCGACATGCATCTGAAGTGGACTGTACGTGGAGAGGCTGACAGCTAGGTCCATGACCACACGCAAGGAAATGCCTCCTTATTACGCGCAAAATAATGATTTCCTCCACCTGACATCTGGGACCCACCGAAACGGCCTCTGTATTTCGTGAAAAAATGTTACCGCCGCTGACAGCTCGGACCCACCAGCTATATCTTCGCACGCAAGGAAGTGCCTCCTTATTACGCACAAAAAAAATGAATACTCCCCCTGCTAGTTGGAACCCAGTATAGTGGGCCTACTAAGTTGACAGGGACGAAGGGCTTTGTCAACTTAGTTAATATGCACGATTCTAGCTCGACTGACCGTACGATGTCCATCCAACGGCCGTAGTGCTTCTTCAACCTCTGGTCTTCTTGCTCCAGCCGCCCAAAGCAGCGCCGGTCGTGCCGCCTGCTCCTGCCTCCCGTGGCCGGCTGTGCTGCCGCGGAGGCCTCACCGCCCCCATACTACTCCCACCGCTGGTCGGGCCATCCCTCCACTCCACTCACCCACACCCCCTGTTATTCTGCGGCGACGGCAGCACAGCCGAACCAGTGAACCCTCGTACTCCTCCCCGCGTGGGCATCCACTGCCGCGTCTTCCCCAGCTCCGCATCGTCCCCTTCCTAGGCCTCACTGTCGCCCACCGCCGTGGTGCTATCGGTGCGGCGTGGTCAATGTGTTCAATGACCGAATTCCATCGGAAGAATACTGTATGTGGAGAGGCTGACAGCTGGGTCCACGGCAGCCGCAAGGAAGTGCCTCCTTATTACGCGGAAAATAATTATTCCTCCACCTGACAGCAGGGACCCACTGGACGCCCACCAGTATATCGTGAAAAAACGTTTGCCCCTGACTGCTGGGACCCATCCGATGGGCCACCGTATTTCACGAAAAAAACGTCCCCCCTGCTGTCAGCTCAGACCCACCGGAAGTGCCTCCTTATTACGCACAAAAAATGAATACCCCCTGCTAGCTGGGACCCACCTTGGTAAGAGGCTGACTTGTGGGCCTACTAAGTTGACGGGGACGGAGGGTTTTGTCAACTTAGTCAATATGCACGATTCTAGCTCCAGTGACCGTACGATGTCCATCCAACGGCTGTAGTGCTTCTTCAACCTCTGGTCTTCTTGCTACAGCCGCCCAAACCAGCGCCGGTCGTGCCTCGTGCTCCTGCCTCCCGTGGCCGGCTGCGATGCGGCGGCGACCTCACCGCCCCCTACTACTCCCACCGCTGGCCAGGCCATCCCTCTACTCACCCACACCCCATGTTATTCTGCAGCGACGGCAGCCTCACACCGCAGCGAACCAGTGAACCCTCATACTCCTCTACGCGTGGGCATCCACTGCCTCGTCTTCCCCGGCTCCGCGTCATCCCCTTCCTAGGCCTCGCCGTCGTCCACCGCCGTGGTGCTCTCGGCGCGGCGAGGTCAATGTGGTCAACGACCGACTTCCATCGCAAGAGTACTGCGCGTGGAGACGCTGACAGCTGGGTCCACGGCCGCAGCAAGGAAGTGCTCCTTATTACGCGCAAAATAATTATTGCTCCACCTGACAGCGGGGACCCACCGGTCGGGCCACCGTATTTCGCGAAAAAAACGTTTGCCCCTGACTGCTAGGACCCACCAGCTACATCTTCGCACGCAAGGAAGTGCCTGATGGTCGGGACCCACCTGGTCGAAGCGTATGTAGCGTTGTCATTCTGGTCGCGAACGTGTACGTACATATATAATGGTCGATGTAGAGGCGCGCATGTGTCGTAGTAGAGGCGCGCACGTAGCATGTACATGTACGTACAGCGGCTAGGGTGCAAGAAAGAAAACACGGCCACGTATGTGTACATACGGGCGGGGTCTCGAACGCCTACTCGCGCATACGTACGGCTAGGGCTCGTGTACATGGTTGGGTCAGAACGGAGAAACAGCGTCGTCGTGTTCATGGGGAGGCAACGGAATGTGTCGTGTTCATGGGGAGGCAACGGAATGCGTCGTGTTCATCGGGAGGGCTTGGACGGAACAGGCGATGGAAATGAGGCATGGCGTACTGCAGAACAAAGGAAACGGCCTTGTGTTTGACCGGCCACGTTCGAAACGGGATCCTGTTCATCGGGAGGGGTCTGGCGTATCGCAAAATGGAGGAAACGGACCTCCTACGGTTGAAACGGGGGTCCTGTTGATCGGGAGGGGTGTGGCGTACCGCAAAACGGCCGAAACGGACTTGTGTTGGAGCAATACGGTCGAAACGGACTTGTGTTGGAGCGCTACGGTCGAAACGGGGGTCCTGTTCATCGGCAGGGGTTGGCGTACCGCAAAACGGGACTCCACGGGATACTGTTCATCTCCACCGTCGACCCACTCCAGCCTCCACGAGCTACTGTTCATCCACCGTCGACCTCCTCCAGCCTCCACCTGCAACTGTTCATCCACGGGCTCCTGTTCATCCAGCCTCCACTGCGCGCTACTCCACCGGCTACTATTCAACCAGCCCTCTCCACGGACTCCTGTTCAACCACCCCTCCACGGGCTACTGTTCATACTGCCCTCCACCGTCTACTGTTCATCATGCCCTCCACGGGGTGGTCCTGTTCATCCAGCCCTCCACGGGGTCCTGTTCATCCAGCCCCAACCGGCTCGATCGATCGGGGTCCTGTTCATCCAGAGGCAACACCACGGGGTCCTGTTCATCCACCCCCACCGGGAACTTTTCATCCACCCCCCCCCCCCCCCCGCAATGCTCACTGTTCATCCAGAGGCAGCATCGATCGGCTCCAGTTAGCAGCAGTAGCGAAGGAATCGCTCGATCGGGTTCAGTTAACAGCCATCGATCGATCGCTCGGGCTCAGTAACGCGTAGCCTGCAGTGCAATCGCTCGGGTTCAGTTAGAGCCCAACGCCTCGCTCGGGTTCAGTTAGAGCCAACGCCTCGCACACACGCGCGTACGTGTACGAGAGAAACGCGCATCGCTCGGCCCCCGACCTCCCACCGTAACCGGGAACTCCCCGAAAGTTTCCTCCCCCTCGCTTCTACCACGGTTTTTTCTGTCATGGATGGCCCAAAGAATGTCATGCAGCTGCGTCTCCGGCCTGCCCATGACGAAAAGCCCATTTTCTGTCATGATTTTTGTCATAGAAGTAGGAGCCCACCACATCTATGATGATACCGGGTTTTGTCACAATTATCGTCATAGAAGTGTCATATGTATGACATAATTTTTTTTGTTCGGCCCAAAATGTCACGGATGTGTCTTTTTTTTTGTAGCGCATTGTCCCTTCTCTCTTTTTTTCTCTTTTTTTATTTGGGCCTTTTCCCTTTTTATGGCCTCTTTTTTTATTTTGGCTTCTTTGGCCTCTTTTTTCGTTCGGAGTCTCATGCCGACTTGTGGGGGAATCATAGTCTCCATCATCCTTTCCTCACTGGGACAATGCTCTAATAATGATGATCATCACACTTTTATTTTTCTTACAACTCAACAATTACAACTCGATACTTAGAACAAAATATGACTCTATATGAATGCCTCCGGCGATGTACCGGGATATGCAATGAATCAAGAGTGACACGTACGAAAGAATTATGAATGGTGGCTTTGCCACAAATACGATGTCAGCTACATGATCATGCTAAGCAATATGACAATGATGGAGTGGAACGGTGGAAAGTTGCATGGAAATATATCTCGGAATGGCAATGGAAATGCCATAATAGGTACGTATGGTGGCTGTTTTGAGGAAGGTATATGGTGGGTGTATGATATCGGTGAAAGGTGCGCGGTATTAGAGAGGCTAGCAAAGGTGGAAGGGTGAGAGTGCGTATAATCCATGGACTCAACATTAGTCATAAAGAACTCATATACTTATTACAAAAATCTACAAGTTATCAAAGCAAAGTATTACGCGCATGCTCCTAGGGGGATAGATTGGTAGGAAAAGACCATCGCTCGTCCCCGACCGCCACTCATAAGGAAGGCAATCAAAAAATAAATCATGCTCCGACTTCATCACATAAAAGCTCTCCATACATGCATGCTACGGGAATCACAAGCTTCAACACAAGTATTTCTCAAATTCACAACTACTCAACTAGCATGACTTTAATATCACCATCTCCATATCTCAAAACAATTATCAAGTATCAAACTTATCATAGTATTCAACACTCTCATAAGATTTTTTTTATTCTTGAATACCTAGCATATTAGGATTTAAAGCAAATTACCATGCTATTAAGACTCTCAAAATAATCTAAGTGAAGCATGACAGATCAATAGTTTCTATAAAACAAGTCCACCACCGTGCTCTAAAATATATAAGTGAAGTACTAGAGCAAAATTATATAACTCAAAAGATATAAGAGAAGCACATAGAGTATTCTAACAAATTCTAAATCATGTATGGCTCTCTCAAAAGGTGTGTACAGAAAGGATGATTGTGGTAAACTAACAAGCAAAGACTCAAATAATACAAGACGCTCCAAGCAAAACACATATCATGTGGCGAATCAAAATATAGCTCCAATTAAAGTTACCGATAGAAGTAGACGAAAGAGGGGATGCCTTCCGGGGCATCCCCAAGCTTTAGCTTTTAGGTGTCCTTAGATTATCTCGGGGGTGCCATGGGCATCCCCAAGCTTAGGCTCTTGCCACTCCTTGTTCCATAATTCATCAAATCTTTACCCAAAACTTGAAAACTTCACAACACAAAACTTAAAGTAGAAAATCTCGTGAGCTCCGTTAGCGAAAGAAAATAAAAGACCACTTCAAGGTACTGTAATGAACTCATTGTTTATTTATGTTTGTGTTATACCTACTGTATTCCAACTTCTCTATGGTTTATAAACTATTTTACTAGCCATAGATTCATCAAGATAAGCAAACAACACACGAAAAACAGAATCTGTCAAAAACAGAACAGTCTGTAGTCTGTAGCTAGCGCAAGATCTGGAACCCCAAAAATTCTAAAATAAATTGCTGGACGTGAGGAATTTATCTATTAATCATCTTCAAAAAGAATTAACTAATTATAACTTTCCAAATAAAAATGGCAGCAGTTCTCGTGAGTGCTAAAGTTTCTATTTTTTTACAGCAAGTTCAACAAGACTTTCCCCAAGTCTTCCCAACGGTTCTACTTGGCACAAACACTAATTAAACACAAAAAACACAACCAAAACAGAGGCTAGATAAATTACTTATTACTAAACAGGAGCAAAAAGCAAGGAATAAAAATAAAATTTGGTTGCCTCCCAACAAGCGCTATCGTTTGACGCCCCTAGCTAGGCATAACAAGCAAGAATAGATCTAGGTATTGCCATCTTTGGTAGGCAATCCATAAGTGGCTCTCATAATAGATTCATAAGGTAATTTAATTTTATTTCTAGGAAAGTGTTCCATGCCTTTCCTTAATGGAAATTGGAATCTAATATTTCCTTCCTTCATATCAATAATTGCACCAATCGTTCTAAGGAAAGGTCTACCAAGAATAATAGGACATGAAGGATTGCAATCTATGTCAAGAACAATAAAATCTACGGGCACATAATTCCTATTTGCAACAATAAGAACATCATTAATTCTTCCCATAGGTTTCTTAATAGTGGAATCCGCAAGGTGCAAGTTTAGAGAGCAATCATCAAAATCATGGAAACCTAACAAATCACACAAAGTCTTTGGAATCGTGGAAACACTAGCACCCAAATCACATAAAGCATAGCATTCATGATCTTTAATTTTAATTTTAATAGTTGGTTCCCACTCATCATAAAGTTTTCTAGGTATAGAAACTTCCAATTCAAGTTTTTCTTCATAAGATTGCATCAAGGCATCAACGATATGTTTAGTAAACGCTTTATTTTGACTATAAGCATGAGGAGAATTTAGCACGGATTGCAACAAGGAAATACAATAAGTCAAAGAGCAATTTTCATAGTTAAATTCCTTGAAATCCATAATAGTGGGTTTAGCAACATCTAGGGTTTTAATTTCTTCAATCCCACTTTTATCAAATTTAGCATCAAGATCAACAAATTCCAAATTCTTGGAATGCCTCCTAGGTAAAGGTGGATCATACTCAGTCCCATCATTATCAAGATTCATATTGCAAAACAAAGATTTAATAGGGTACACATCAATAACTTTTAGATCTTCATCTTTATTTTCATAGGAACTAGAAGAACACGCTCTTATAAAGGCATCTTTCTTAGCAAGCATCCTAGCGGTTCTTTCTTTTCACTCATCAATGGAAATTCTCATGGCTTTGAGAGACTCATTGATATCATGCTTAGGTGGAATAGATCTAAGTTTCAAAGAATCAACATCAAGAGAAATTCTATCAACGTTCCTAGCCAAATCATCAATCTTAAGCAATTTTTCTTCAATTATAGCATTAAAATTCTTTTGCGAAGTAATAAATTCTTTAATATTAGATTCAAAATCAGAGGGCATCTTATTATAATTTCCATAAGAATTTTTGTAGGAATTACCATAATTATTAGAGGGATTACTAGGATAAGGCCTAGGATTAAAATTTCCTCTATACGCGTTGTTACCAAAATTGTTCCTACCAACAAAATTCACATCCATAGATTCATTATTATTCTCAATCAAAGTAGACAAGGGCATATCATTAGGATCAGAAGAAACACTCTTATTAGCAAATAATTTCATAAGTTCATCCATCTTTCCACTCAAAACATTAATTTCTTCTATCGCATGCACCTTTTTATTAGTAGATCTTTCAGTATGCCATTGAGAATAATTAACCATAATATTATCTAGGAGTTTAGTAGCTTCTCCTAAAGTGATTTCCATAAAAGTGGCTCCTGCGGCCGAATCTAAAAGATTTCTTGAAGCAAAATTCAATCCGGCATAAATTTTTTGTATAATCATCCACAAATTTAAACCATGAGTAGGGCAATTACGTATCATTAGTTTCATTCTCTCCCAAGCTTGTGCAACGTGTTCATGATAAAGTTGCTTGAAATTCATAATATCATTTCTAAGAGAGATGATCTTAGCGGGAGGAAAATACTTAGAGATAAAAACATCTTTGCACTTGTTCCATGAATCAATAATATTTTTAGGCAAAGACGAAAACCAAGCTTTAGCACGATCTCTAAGCGAAAAAGGAAATAGCTTCAATTTAACAATATCATTATCCACATCTTTCTTCTTTTGCATGTCACACAAATCAACGAAGCTATTTAGATGGGTAGCGGCATCTTCACTAGGAAGGCCAGAAAACGGATCTTTCATGACAAGATTCAGCAAAGCAGTATTAATTTCACAAGATTCAGCATCGGTAAGAGGAGCAATCGGAGTGCTAATAAAATCATTGTTGTTGGTATTGGTGAAATCACACAATTTAGTATTATCTTGAGCCATCGTGACAAGCAAGCAAACTAACACACAAGCAAACAAAAAGCAAGCGGGCAAAAAGAGGCAAATAGAGAGGGAGAGGGAGGATAGAGAGAGAGAGAGGGCGAATAAAACGGCAAGGGTGAAGTGGGGGGGGAGAGGAAAACAAGAGGCAAATGGCAAATAATGTAATGCGGGAGATAAGGGTATGTGATGGGTACTTGGTATGTTGACTTTTGCGTAGACCTCCCCGGAAGGGCGACAGAAATCCTTCTTGCTACCTCTTGAGCACTGCGTCGGTTTTCCCCGAAGAGGAAGGGATGATGCAGCAAAGTAGCGTCAGTATTTCCCTTAGTTTTTGAGAACCAAGGTCTCAATCCAGTAGGAGGCTACGCGCGAGTCCCTCGTACCTGCACAAAACAAATAAATCCTCGCAACCAACACAAATAGGGGTTGTCAATACCTATAAGGCCACTTACGAGAGTGAGATCTGATAGATATGATAAGATAATTTTTTTGGTATTTTTGTGATAAAGATGCAAAGTAAAATAAAGGCAAAGTAAATAGCAAAGGAAATAACTAAGTAGTAGGAGATCAATATGATAAAGATAGACCCGGGGGCCATAGGTTTCACTAGTGGCTTCCACTACAAAAAAATACACTTCCGTGATGATACGTGTTTGTCACAGTAGGTAGCTTTTTTTGTCATGCATGTACATCCATGGCAAATTTATGACAAAATCAAGATAGTCATACCTGTGCTGTCGTAGAAGTGTTCCATGACATTACCAAAATTATCATCACGGAAGTGTCCACTTCCATGACGATAAATCGCGCGTCACAGAAGTGCTTTCGTCAAGGGTGACCGACACGTGGCATCCACTGTAACGGAACGCCGTTAAGCTATCAGGTCGGGTTTTGGATCCGATAACCCGTTAACAGCCCCGACCAATGGGGATTTTCCACGTGTAAAATCATCATTGGCTGGAGGAAACACGTGTCGGCTCATCGTTGGGACAGATGTCAACCACTCATTGGACGGAAGGCGCCTATGATACGTCGACACGTGGCACGGCCCAACAGAGGCCCATTCCTGTGAAAAGGCCGGCCCGTTTGACTTGGTCAAAAGGTGGCGGGCCAGTCCATGGAAAGCCTGTTAACGGCATGTTCGCATATAGCCCATTTACAGCCCGCTAACCCAAGGCCAGTTACGCCCCATCCGAATTAGGCCCAGTAGCGTCATCTGGGCCATCCAATATGATTCCAGCCCATTTTCACTTCTGGCCCATGTATGGCCCATGACGTCTTTTGGCCCATATGAGGCCCTATGTAACTCTTGGCCTATTAACGGCCCGTGGTGAAACTGGCCCGTAATGAACAGTGTATCACTTTACACCCATTAACGGCCCGTGGTGAAACTGGCCCATAATGAATAGTGTATCACTTTATACCCATTAACGGCCCGTTATTCCGCTGGGCCGTTTCCAGCCCATGTTATCTTTCGGCCTTCTCAGAGCCCATTTATTCTTGGGCTCATTTCCAGCATTCGTTTACTTACGGCCCGTTACTGTCATTTTCTGCTTGTGGGCCAAATTCAGCCCGTGGTTACAGTCAGCCCATTTGTGGTCCGTTAATTCGTTGGGCGGTTTTCATAGCGTCATCAAATACGGCCTATTAACGATGGCCCATTACGGTCGGCCCATGAACGGACAATTCCAACTCTCGCCTGTTTACGGCCATAGTGCGGCCCGTTATTGGCCCATGTTTGGCCAATCGATCATACGACCCGTATAAGGCCCATTGATGATACGGCCCGTAGAAGGCCCATTGTTTCTACGACCCGTAGAAGGCCTACTGTTTCTACGGCCTGTAGAAGGCCCACTGTTTCTACGGCCCGTAGGAGGCCCAGTGTCACTACAGTAAATTTTAGCCCATGGTTATTGTGGCCTAGTTTTAAAAAAAAGGTTATTGCAGCCACTAGTTAACCGCGGAAAAAGAACTGCAATGACTACAAGCAAACAAATAAACAAGACAACAAGGAAATAAATAAGCAAGCAACTAACGATAGGCTATCACAGCTATTACACATATTACATCCACTAGGCATCAAAGTTCGCCACCAGTGCAAATATAGGGAACAAAGTAGCATATTATATACACTGGCCGTCAAAATTGGCCACCAGTGCAAATAAACGCGACAGCAAAACAAGAGCATAACTAAAACAACATCAGAAGAGCTCAAGAAACGTTATCTTGGGTATCCACCATGCTGGCAATAAGCTTAGCAAGATGATTAGCTTTGTCCTGTTTGGCATTAAAATCCTCCAACGCTTGCTGTTGCACCAGAAAGTATGCATCTGAATTCTCCAGGGACTTCCGCAGTCCTTCCGCTTCTTGTCGCAGCACAGCTGATCGATGTCTTTCAGCTTGTAGTTGAGACTCAAGAAACAGAACTGATTCAGGCAGTGAGTTTGAATAGCTTGTGCAAGCGGTAGTGGCCAGTAACTCCAACACTAAACCAAGACAGGATGTGTCACTATCCTGAACCTTATCTGCATTACTTCCTTTACCGTTTCTTAATAAGGCACTCTTCCCCAATATTCTGTCAGCATTCTAAAAGAAGAAACAAGCAGACACATAACAAGTTTAGCATGTACTAGTATATGAAACTCATTTCAGTGAACCAGTTCATTAGTAAGGTGGACAGGATTAAACTACCAAGTCTTCTATTGCCAAGTACTAGTACATAATAAAAGCATCAAACAAACATATATCTATGTCCTATGGTAGCAATGGAATCTTAAATTAGAACAGTTGTTCTTCAGGTTTAGGCACTAGTTCTACATGAACAGAGTACAGTAAGACGCAAGAATATAATACTTAAAAATAGAAAATGAGCTCATAGAACTTACCACATTCTTGGTTCGGGACCAGTACAGAACAAGGCGTTCCCAGTCATCGTCCAGTAAATGTGTCTCAGGAGAACGTAAGGGAATTTGATGAGTTTCTTTGCCGGTGAAGTACGTTTTCTTCAGGTAATTCCGATACTGCCACCAAGCATTCTTGAAGATAGAAGAGGTATTAGCACAGGTTACCTCATCCTGAGTTTCCAAATCGGTCCTTCTCTATAGAGAAAAATGGGAAATTTTGTTGTATTATAACCATCATGGAGGTAGGATGTATGGGACGAAGCAAAGTAATTGCCATGAATAACATTACTTACACATAACTCCTGGACAAACACCTGCAACTGGCATTTTCCTTCATCTTCAGTATAATATTTCCAAGATGGGAAGATACGCACATACGATTTAACAACATCAAATGCGATAGATGCTAAACTACGACTAGCTGGTTGTGCTTCCTCCACAGGAATAGGCATACTAACTGGTGGAGTTGGGGTTCGCTGTGATAGTACTGGCCCTATGGGCACTGGAGCTGCCTTACTAACTGCTCTTATTTGGGAGCTCTGTGGTGGAGATGGTGTTGTGTCAACAGGAACTGGGTTACTATCGGCTGGGGTTGGGGTTAGATTGGGTGAAGCTGGTTCTCTGTCCATCGTAGTAGGGGTACAATCTGCGAGAGTTTGGGTTATGTGTGGTAGGGCTGGTTCTTGTGCATGTACAACCGGGGTGCTCTCTCCACCGAGAGGTAGCACTGTTTTATTTGAAGACCGTGTTTTTAGTTCGCTAGATACTGGCATCACCCGCTCCAATTCAAATGGCTGATAAACAGGAAACATAGTTGAATGTACAGACATTGTATGAGAGATGGATGCACTAGATAGTGTGGAAAAAAGAGGGCATGAAATAGTTGACATGTATATTGTTTAACTAAAATGGATAGCATGACATAATTTCACATATATGATGTCTATCTAAACTGGATAGCATAGCATAACATAATTCAAAGATATGATGAATAACTAAACAAGATCGCATGACATAATTCACCTACATGTTATCTAAGTAATCAGGATCACATCATTTAATTCACATATGTGATTTATATGCTAAACAGAGGGCATTCGATATGATGTCTGAACTAAGAACATGGTGTTGAATATTGTGTATCTGATGTCTAAACTATGCAATGCAAGACACCGTATGCATGATATGAGCAGTATAACCATGCCAAGTTAGAGCATACACCTCAGTGGGGGAATAGGACTGGTCATCTATCTCTAAATCCATCTCTAAGGAGCTAGCGGGACCCAACAAGAGATTTGCTTCGACAGGTAGCACTATCTGCTCTGAAGGCCTTGTTTTCACTCCAGATTTTTCCATCTCCCACCCAAATGGCTGATTCACAGGAAGACTAGTTTAATGTACAAACATTGTCGACAAATGGAAATGTAATGAAGAAAAGGCTGGGCAAGATATCATCCAAATATATGATGTCTAGTTAAACAGGATGGCATTGCACATTTCACATATATTATGCCTGGCTAAAAGACATGAGACTGCATAATTCCCATATATGATATAGAAACTAAACATGTGGCATTACAGAACATGTCTAAACTAAGCAGATGACATATATGATGTCAAAAGTAGGCACTGCAAGGCAACATATGCATGATATGACTAACATCATCATGCCAAGGTAGAGCAAACACCTTGGGGGGTAAATAGGAGTGGTCAGCGGCGTCCGAATCCGCCTCAGAACAGATATCTTCCTCTGGATTACAATTTGGAGAGGGGTGGGGAGGGTTTGCCATTGAACCCACCATGGAGCGATGTCTGCATTACATTGTATTGTCGCGCAAAACTCTTCTCTTTTTCTCTACATGTTCAGCATGACTGTGTACAATATCTGACATGCATACGAAAAAATATGGTGAGATTATGTAAGGAGAGCATGCAGAAATTTAGAGTGATGGTAACAACCAATGGATCGATGTTTTTCCGTTGAACCAAAATAGCCCTAATGGATCGACGTGAATGTATAGTAATAAGTGATGCAACAAGTGTACAACCTCTTTGCCATAGCCGTGTCGACCTCATCATCATTGGGTTGGTCGCTGAAGCAGTTGAGGAAGATGTGGTTGTCGGAGGTGTGGAGGAAGATCTGAGGAATCTGTAGACGGCGTCCAGGGCACTGCTCTGTTGTGACGGATTGTTCTGTCGTTAGAGCAGCTCCGGTGAGCCGTAAGACATCAAGGCTGAAGCAGCACAAGACAGACATCATCAATCTCAAGTGGGATTCTAATAGCATCTCCAATAGATGATGTAAAATGGATGTAAAATTAACATCACCAAAAACCACTTGACTACAACAGATGAGGTAAAAACTGTTGACTCTAAACTTAACTGTCGAAACTGAAATTTACTGTGGAATCTGAATGCTACTGTCGAAACTGAACGCAATGGTAGCAGAGAGGCACTTGACATGTAGTTTAGGGAGGGCCTGCAGTTCATCTTCAACCTGCACCCCCTGAGCCGCCAGCCACCACCGGCCGAACCGCCGGCCCCAGCGCCGCCTCGCCGCCCCGAAACAACTCGCCACCGCCGCCCCGACCAGCCCTCTAGCCCCCCTGCCCCCACCTCGAACCCTAAGATAGATAGTGGGGTACCTCTCCGACGAGCCCCCGGCTCCGCTGCGGGTGGTTCTTCCTTAACTCCGGCGAGCCCCCCAACCCCTGAAAATCAACTGACCCAAAAGTCGGTTCAGTCGACTGAAGTTTGGCTTAATCGGAGCAGAGCAGCTGCACGAGCGAGGGGGGAGTAGCAGCAGCAGCTGGGCAAGCGAGCGATCAAGCAAGAGCCGGAGCAGCAGCAGCAAATCCGGCTGGTATGGCCGCCGCAGCCGAAAGGGCCTCGCACTGGGGGAGAGCCGCCGTGGAGATGTCGCCCGCGGCGCCAGCTTCAAGGTAGCCGCTCCATGGGGGTGCGGGATGGAGCACCGTCGGCGGCGGGAGGTCGAGTTAAGGAGAAGGTGCGATGCGATGAGTGTACAACCTCTTTGGTGGCGCCGAGTAGGCCTCGGCTTCGTCCGAGGAGTCAGTGAGGATGCTGCGGTTCCGGTGGAGGAGGTTAAGGCAGCGCTGTGGGGATGGAGCAGCCGCGACAGACGAGGCGATCGTCGGAGCAGCTCCTTGGAGGTGGAGGACGGGGCGGCTGAACCGGCGGGACGGCGAGATGGACGACGGATCCTCAACCAGGGAGATGGATGTCGAGCTGTTGCGCTGGACAACGTCGTCGGGGAAGAGGCTCCGGCTGGGCAGCGGTGACGTGGCGGACGGAGGAGGGTGGGGTTTCGCCACTGGAGCGGAGAGGTTATGGCGGCCTGGGATTTCAAATGGCGAAAAGGGGGCGATGGGAGGGGGTGAAGCATGACTTAGGAACGCGCTTGTCCAAAATGTAGAGTGTGTTACAAACGTACCCCCCACCGATTTGAACTAGCGGCCCTTTCGGCTCAGGGTTAGAAGGGGGATTTCGCGTGTCGGGATTTGGCAGCTGGAGGGAGTTTTCGCGCGCGTTGTAATTTCGGGATAGCAAGGCGCGGGTTGTGAAGGCGCCAGTTTTGGGAGCACGATATCTGAATTTTCGGGATATAACAAGACGCGGGTTGAATTTTAGGGACAAGCCTAACGTGTAGTAATATTGTACTTGTACGTACCAAATCAATTCGCACTTCCCTCAACCAAAAAGAAAACGAAAAAATAAAACTATTCACATCACACAAAGAGAGAGTCTTGCCCCGTTTTACTATCCAAATGCTATTCAAAGCTACTCCCTCCTTCCATCTATATAGGGCCTAATGCGTTTTTTGATGCTAACTTTGACCAAATATTAGAGCAATGATATATGACATGCAACTTACACAAAGCACACCGTTAAATTCGTTTGTGAAAGGTTCTTTCAATGATATATTTTTCACATTGTGCATGTCATGTACTATTAATCTTGTCAATAGTCAAAGACGGTCTTAAAAATCTCATTACGCCATATATAGATGGAAGGACAGAGTATGAATCCATGTTATGTCCGATTAAATTTTTTCGCTTGCTGTATAATGCAAGTAACCTACTCATACCAACATTTTAGTGCATTCCAAATGTCTATACTACCGCTGCAATTCGAACTAAATTTGAATTCGTTTCTCTATTTCAATAAGATTGTTGCCAACTTCAACCATCATAGTTTCCTTGCTATCCGCCAGATATAAATCAGACGGCCTATAATGCAGGATGGCAGGCACACCATCATCAACAACTCTGTTTTTTATAAGAGTAGAGATAAAACATATTAAATGTACTATACCATGTTCATAACCACACCATGTGTATCACCGTTATATATATTCACACACCCGTCGGTCTGAAACACTATGATAAATTCTTCAAATATCTGAATTCGCTTTTTATAATGAAGTATATATGATCTCTATTCGTCTTTTACACCCACACAACCCTCTTATCTTTGTAGCTAGCACTAACTTTCTCTTGTGCATGCACACGCCCGCATCCCTCTCACCCTCCCTCAGCATTCTCTAGCTCCATCGTGCAAATTCGTCTTTTCACTTTTGGTCGTTCAGCCATGGTGTGTGTAGGCCCCCAGCTCCTTCTTTATGGCACACATCGATCGATATGCCTCTCTAGCCAGGTGTGCCTAGCACAAACACAAGCTTCCCCTCTTCTCTTGTCACCGTCCATGCCTCACTCCCACCACTCTTTTCATCGTTCTTGTACTCGCACACTCCTCCCCCTCGATATAGTATGCCTCTCGTACCACCTCCTACATGCATCCCTCTCTCTCTATCCTTCTCCCCGTGCCTCATTTGCTTCTAACACACACATGCATGTATACCGATTAATCTCCCAACATATACCTAGATCGACTTTAACTACCCCCCATCGATCGACGTACCTCACAAGTTATGTCTCTCCTTTCTCTTACAAAGGGCGATTGATCTTCCTATGTAGTTACGTCTGCTTACCACAGCCACATCGTCCCCCCTCATCATTCGTGCATGCCTCCAGACCCGTCTCTCACACACACGTGCACAGACAACAAGCAGCCATCTCCTCTCTTATTGATATTGCGGGCGTGCCCTCCGTTTGTCTAGCAAGCCTATCCCACCATTTGTTAGAAGCAACTCCACTACCACCCCCTCCAACACTCTAGCTCTGTCTCTCTCCCAACCTTATTCATCTCCTGCACATATGCATGGATGTCGATTGATCTCCCTTAATACATGAGGCAGATCGATCTCCTTAATACATGAGGTAGGCCTCTCTCCTCCTCCACACATATACCAGCCATTGTACCTCTATAGTTAATTGGGCCTCCCTCTTCCCCCACCACACACCGATAGTCGAGCGCTGCAGGTAGGTATCCATGCCACAGAGACAAACTGCACATGTCCCATCTCACGTTCCAATAGGCCAAACACTCTATATCTTTGACGTGGGCACACACAAATTCGATGGCACTCTTTATCGATCGCGCGTGCGCACACACACACATCATCCCTCTCTTCGATTCTATGGACACCTCAAGCCGATGATACCTCCACTCTCTTCTCGTGGATCGCCCCCTCTATATATATGTTATATCCAGGACTCTATTTCACACACATTGCATATGTTAAATTTTTTGATTGACCCCCCACAAAAAAACTCTCAAGAACCCACACACTATATCTCTCTAGGTTTGTATCTCTATTACACAACCCCACACAGGTGGTGTACGTATACAAGAAGAGAATAGGTGCACCGTGCACGTACTCATGCTTCGTGCCCAGCCACACCCGCGCGGGTACACGGTGGAGCTCATTTCTTTACGAAATGGCAGCCCACGTTCTAATTTGAACGCATGTAGTGGTTGTTTACCTAGGGAGGTCGTGTACCACGCGTGCACGAAACAAAGTTCAACTTGACACGTTGCCGAATTATTTTTAAATAAAGTTATAGCGCTCAATGGCACGTACACAGAATATAAAACGGTTTTTATGGAGGAAAAGGTAGTCTGCTCTTCAGAGTATCTCACACAAGGCTCCGGTGGCCTCTCTATCTCTCTCACCGTTGGTCACTGATCCGGCCGCATCCCGTCCGCCGGGGGAAAGGGAGTGCGGTGGCCTCTCTCTCTCTCATCGTTGGTCACTGATCCGGCCGCATCCCGTCCGCCGAGGGAAAGGGAGTGTGGTGGCCTCTCTCTCTCTCACCGTTGTTCACTGATCCAGCCGCATCCCGTCCGCCGGGGGAAAGGGAGTGTGGTGGCCTCTCTCTCTCACCGTTGGTCACTGATCCGGCCGCATCCCGTCCGCCGGGGGAAAGGGAAGAAGTGCATCGTTTCTCCGTTCGACGGCGCCGAGGCAGCACGTCCCGATCTGCGGTACACGCTATTCTCTCTGACCAAGCTCCAGCGCGGCAGGGCCTATGCCACCTGCTCGCAGATTCCGCCCGCCGCCGCTCACCTAGTTACATCCTGATGACCTCTAGGTATCCCCTCCGGCCTTGCTCCACTGCCCGTTTTCCCACGTCGCTGCATGTGGATCTTCCATAGTTTTTTGCCCAAAACGTCGCTCGTCCGGCGTACTTTCCATATTGCATTCTCGTCCTCACACCGTTTTAGACAAACACAACCGTGTTGTTATCTTCCCTTAGGACAAGGAATATGCTTCTTTTTTGTCGTCGCATGTGTCATCAACTGTTATTGGCCAGTAATTGTTTCCTTTCTACCTCTTTTTTGCAAACATGGCTATCCATTTCACGTTGGTGCTATTGCGACCTTTTGGTGAACTACACAAATCACTTTTTTCTTAAGAGTGTTTTGTGCAGTTGTACTAAAATGTCACACGGGCAACGTCTCTACATTTCAGTGCGACTTCACAAAGGGAGATTGGTTTTGCTCTATCCTCCTCATCCAACTCCGAGCCTAATCTTCTCCAACTAGTTAGTCTTAAGAGAGACTGCAAAGGTGACCGGCTTCTATTTGTGTGTTTATTGTTTCATCAGCAGTCCTCTATTATCGTAATCACACTTGATATCTTTGGAACAGGGACGCTCAGCTCTATTTTAGTGGAACTGCACAAAATGATCAGAATGTTGCATGCTCCAGACAGCTACTTTTTTCCCAACATGCCTTGTTGATTTAGACAGAGCTGGGGGGACGTTGCTGCCAATGAAAGCATGGATCAATTTTAATTAACACCTTCTCACAACTTTTTCTTCAGTTGTGATGTAATTATTAGCTCTAATCTGCTAATAATTGACATGCATTAGCAAGGAAGTTAGTTTTTTATTGTTTCCGAAAGAGCATCGATGGCAAGACACGTGAAACACAAGCTGAAAGCTCACACCATTGTACAATTTCATGTCGCTGGAAAATTATTTGTATAGTACGTCAATTATGTAAAAAAATGATGGCAGCTTGATAGCATTGCCAGAAGCCTCTTCATCATCTGGGTCCATGTGCCATGCACAAAATTATACTCCTTCGTTCCTAAATATTTGTCTTTTTACAAATTTCAAATGGGCATATTTTAGAGTGTAGATTCACTCATTTTGCTTCGTATGTGTACTCCCTCCATTCCTAAATATTCTACTCGTCTTAACAGAGATTTCAACAAGTGACTACATACAGAGAAAAATGAGTGAATCTACACTCTAAAATATGTCTATATACATCCGTATGTGCGAGTCCATTTGAAATCTCCAAAAAGACAAATATTTGAGAGAGAGAGTAGTCACTCGTTGAAATCTCTAGAAAGACAAATACTCTGGAGTATATTTAAGAACCGAGGGGGTAGTGCACAACCGCATGGGAGACTTAGCCCGGTCGTTGCGCCGCATTAATAGTGAGTAATGAGCAGTCAAATCATAAGCCCCACCTTTCCCACTGTAAGTTGCTCTGAAGAAGCAACCATCAATACACTCTTCTTTGAATCCGCTCATACTACTCCATCCGTCACTGTTTATACAGCGCGCTTCAGAAAAAAGAAAAAAAATCTGTGGGACCAAGGCGACTAGCGATCGGCCTGAAAAATAGCATTGGTAGTTATAGCATGGTGTCTATTACTAGAGGGAATAACGCGTACACACATGCATGCAGTTCTTCCACCCCGGGTACACACATGCATGCACTCCGTAGTAGTACAGTACATGGAGAGAAAATTGTGGACTTGATTGCGGTTACCACGCCCTAATTAATTGAGCATTATACCAAACGCGTCTAAAGTCTCTCTGGTGGTGGAAATGCATTGAGAGAAATGCATCATAATGAAGCGCGCCCTGTAAACTGTGACAGAGGGTGGAGTAGTATGAAGGTGCAAAACCAAGTACGCGTACTACTACGCTTGGCTCTTCGCCCCTTCGTGAAGTCGAACAATGATGGTACTCCGCATGTTGGGTACTACAGTGTATGCCTCTGACAATCTGACACCAAATGGACTGATGCATGTCCACCGAGGGTAGGTTGCATTAGTCAAAATGCGTAAGCGAGTTTCACCTTGTCCTGCAAGCTTCTCCTCGTTCTGCGAGTTGACGGGACACACCAAAAAGTAGTGCTAGTCCATACTCCCTCCTTTCCGGTTAATATGGCTTAATCTTTTTTGCGGGCAAATGAGAGAGCTTTATTCATATATAAGCATTCTTAGGACGATCAGCCAAGACACTAGTCACTAGGAAGTGAGGTACCCCGCAAAAAAATAAGTAGGAAGCGAGGTGTTTCATCAAGCCAGCTCTCGGCCACATTCAAAGTGCAGCAAGCACGGTTCGCACGAAGATGCGCCGCAAGGTTTGCTGACCTGTTTACATGCTGAATAACAAAAAAGAGGAAATATTACTGAGCGCTACTATTTGTAACAGGATATGAGCCAGAATTAAGCGAGAATTTTGGCGAGTGTTCCATGCAATCAACTTCCATTATCACATGTGAAACCCTCGAAGAGAACCAAATGTGTTGAAGATTGCTTTATCACATTTTAAAATTATAATAAGAGTGCAGACGCTCCTCCATCCGGTTCCTAGTACTAGTATAGTACGTGCCTTTATGGACTATAGTAGTAGTACTAGCAAACTTTGCGCTTGGCTGCCGTCGTGTGGGCAGATCCCGCCCGCCCGCCTAAACAACATCTCGCCCACCTGAGGTATAACTTCTTGTACTGGTCCAGCTCCCCAAGTTGCTGCGTGCGGGTTTTCTTCTATGCGACTACTCCCCAGCTCCCCATGCATAGTAGCTAGGGTTCGTCGGCTGGTCCAACATCACCTACTAGTACTATTATAGAGGAAATGCCACTCAAAAAGTTGTCCTGATTTATGCCTCGATGGAGGTATACATGTTGTTTCGACAAAAAGTACATGGTGGTTGTGCGGTCATTGTCCATATGGTGGTAGTACTATCACTGGTTAAATGAAGAAATGCTTTTTTTCTCGGGTATCCTGGTTTAGTTCCCATCAAGATAATTATGATGCTTCTGTTTGTTGGTGTACTTTTCATTAATTCTTATTGACAATTGAGATGTCGTTGCTAACCCTTTTTTATATTTTGGAAACAGCGATGCGTGTCTCCATACCCGGGCATGTGTTCCTCAATTTTAGTGGAACTGCACAAAATTGGATGGCCATTGTTGTTCCGCCTCACTGTCCTCTGCCACATGGTTCTTCCTTCCGCAAGCTTGATTACTGAGAAGAAACAGACCACAGTGAGGATTTGTCGAACTTCTTAGGTGCCTCACCCAAACTTGATGCCAAATGGATGATGCATCACCACGATGACCAATCGATGCTCATGGTTGCGCCTCATGGTTGCGTCGGCTGGTGAAGCTGATCAATTTTCGACGAAAAACAAGCTGCCTTCCATCAGTGCTCTTTGCTTGTTACGCACAAAGATGATATCCTTCGTCAGTTCACCTTGGATGCGTTGGAGACGCAGTCGTCTTTCACGTTGGTGCAATTTTCGCTAGGGTTTTACGACATGTGGGCCCAAAATGTGGCTGGCTCACCTGTCATACAGCCAAAAGCAGGTGCAGTGAAGGCACCAGAGCTCACTCCGTACTACAGTAGTATATATATAAGCGGGAGCATCAGCGCTTGTTCGCTAGGGTTTGCACTCTCCACACGCTCGCCGCACTACATATATGTTACTCCCTCCGTTCTGAATTACTTGTCTTAGATTTGTCTAGATACGGAGGTATCTAGCACTAAAATGAGTCTAGATACATTTGCTAGGGTTTGCTATATTCACAGTCTCTCACCCTCTCTTCACCAGATCTAAACAAGACTGCGTTGGCCTCTTGTCTCTCTCTCCCCCCCTCACAGCTGGTGAAGGAGGCGTCCGTATCCCGTCGCACCGGGAAGGGGAGGAGGTGCAGCATTCACTCTATCGCCTTCGGTGAGGGAGGCAATCCACTGTCGGCTGCGCTGTTCTCTTTCACCCAGCGCCTGTGCGGGAGGGCCACCGACCCCTTCTTCCTCGCTGCCGTACTTAGTGTGGGCAGATCCGGCCTCCCGCCGCATGCCTTGCCACATCCCGACGACTCTAAGGTATAAGTTTCTTTGAAACCGTCATTGCTCTAGCTGCATGTGGATCTTTTTCGATCTGTAGTCGAATCTAGGTCTTGGTTCAAAGAGGAATGAAGGGTGCGGTGGGCTGGAGCAAGAATCTAGGACGTGGTTCAACGAGGAAAGGAGGGGCGGAAAGTAGTATAGACTGGCTATCCAGCCGCTTTGTAGGTCGAAAAGGGAAAAAGGGGGTAACCCAGTACACACATTTGTAAGGAACCGATCTCTTTGTTGAAAAGGCAAAGAAACTGGGGGGTCGGGTAGTTTGTGCAGGACTAGATTTGCTGCCCTCACATAGGAAGAATGTTCAAAGAGAACAAATATGGGACCAGCGCATATATGCTGCTTGGCTACATACTCTGCATCACCCATTTATACGTGTGGACGCACATGGTGCTGGCATGTCCCATGCAGCTATTTTGCTATTGTTAATATCAGAATTAACTACTGATCTATTTTAAAAGAATTTCTGTGTTAATATGAATCAATGCAACCGTTTTAGAAATGCTACTGTCCTATACTTTGTTTTCCATCAAGATAAGGTAGATGCTTCTTTTTGTGGCCGCATGTTTCATCCTCCTTTATTGGCCAGTAATTGTTTTCTTTTTTGCCTCTTAAAACAGGGATATCTATTCAACTTGTTGCTATAGAAAACTTAAATGTCACACCGGCAACTTTGCTTGATTTCAGTGCAACTGCACAAAACTTGATTGGATTTCCTATTCGTGTTGGTAGATTCGTATCTTATGTTGGTCGTCTCATGAAAGGTCAGTACAGGCCTTCATCCACATGATTGTGCAGTGTGCTTTGAGATGTTGTGCTACTTGTATTGGTACTGTTTTAAATAAATGATGAATTGAAGCTATTGTATTGCTGTCACAATTATCGTCATAGAAGTGTCATATGTATGACAGAATTTTTTTTCGTTCGGCCCAAAATGTCACGGATGTGTTTTTTTTTGTAGTGTTCTCTCGAGAACATAAGTATTCTACGGTGGGTGAACAAATTACTGTTGAGCAATTGACAGAATTGAGCATACTTATGAGAATATCTAGGTATGATCATGTATATAGGCATCACCTCCGAGACAAGTAGACCAACTCCTGCCTGCATCTACTACTATTACTCCACTCATCGACCGCTATCCAGCATGCATCTAGAGTATTAAGTTAGAAACAGAGTAACGCCTTAAGCAAGATGACATGATGTAGAGAGATAGACTCATGCAATATGAAGAAAACCCCATCTTGTTATCCTCGATGGCAACAATACAATACGTGCCTCGCTGCCCCTACTGTCACTGGGAAAGGACACCGCAAGATTGAACCCCAAAGCTAAGCACTTCTCCCATTGCAAGAAAGATCAATCTAGTAGGCCAAACCAAACTGATAATTCGAAGAGACATGCAAAGATAACCAATCATACATAAAAGAATTCACAGAAGATTCAAATATTGTTCATAGATATACTTGATCATAAACCCACTATTCATCTGTCTCAACAAACACACCTCAAAAAGAAGATTACATCGAATAGTCCTCCACAAGAGAGGGGGGAACATTCTATTGAGATCCAAAAAGAGAGAAGAAGCCATCTAGCTACTAACTATGGACCCGTAGGTCTGAGGTAAACTACTCACACTTCATCGGAGAGGCTATGGTGTTGATGTAGAAGCCCTCCTTGATCGATGCCCCCTCCGACGGAGCTCCGGAATAGGCCCCAATATGGGATCTCGTGGATACAGAAAGTTACGGTGATGGAATTAGGGTTTTGGCTCCGTATCTGATCATTTGGGGGTACATAGGTATATATAGGAGGAAGGAGTACGTCGATGGAGCAACAGGGGGCCCACGAGGGTGGAGAGCGCGCCTGGGGTAGGCAGGCGCGCCCCCTACCTCGTGGCCTCCTCTTTTCTTTCTTGACGTAGGGTCCAAGTCTCCAGGGTCTTGTTCGTTGAGAAAATCACATTCCCGAAGGTTTCATTCTGTTTGGACGCCGTTTGATATTCCTTTTCTTCAAAACCCTAAAACAGGCAAAAAAACAGCAATTCTGGGCTGGGCCTCCGGTTAATAGGTTAGTCCCAAAAATAATATAAAAGTGGATAATAAAGCCCAATAATGTCCAAAACAGTAGATAATATAGCATGGAGCAATCAAAAATTATAGATACGTTGGAGACGTATCATCCACCGACGTACTCCTTCCTCCTATATATACCTACGTACCCCCAAACTACCAGATACGGAGCCAAAACCCTAATTCCACCGCCATAACTTTCTATATCCATGAGATCCCATCTTGGGGCCTTTTCCGGAGCTCCGCCGGAGGGGGTATCGATCACGGAGGGCTTCTACATCAACACCATAGCCTCTCCGATGAAGTGTGAGTAGTTTACTTCAGACCTACGGGTCCATAGTTATTAGCTAGATGGCTTCGTCTCTCTTTTGGGATCTCAATACAAAGTTCTCCCCATCTCTTGTGGAGATCTATTCGATGTAATCTTCTTTTGCGGTGTGTTTGTTGAGATCGATGAATTGTGGGTTTATGATCAAGTTTATCTATGAACAATATTGGAATCTTCTCTGAATTCTTTTATGTATGATTGGTTATCTTTGCAAGTCTCTTCGAATTATCAGTTTGGTTTGGCCTACTAGATTGATCTTTCTTGCAATGGGAGAAGTGCTTAGCTTTGGGTCCAATCTCGCGGTGTCCTTTCCCAGTAACAGTAGAGGCAGCAAGGCAGGTATTGTATTGTTGCCATCGAGGATAACAAGATGGGGTTTATATCATATTGCATGAGTTTATCCCTCTACATCATGTCATCTTGCTTAAAGCGTTACTCTGTTCTCTTGAACTTAATACTCTAGATGCATGCTAGATAGCGGTCGATGTGTGGAGTAATAGTAGTAGATGCAGACAGGAGTCGGTCTACTTGTCTCGGACGTGATGCCTATATACATGATCATACCTAGATATTCTCATAACTATGCTCAATTCTGTCAATTGCTCAACAGTAATTTGTTCACCCACCTTAATACTTATGCTCTCGAGAGAAGCCTCTAGTGAAACCTATGGCCCCCGGGTCTATTTTCCATCATATTATCTTACAATACTTAGTTACTTCCTTTGCAATTTATTTTACTTGCACCTTTATTTCTCTTTATCATAAAAATACCAAAAATATTATCTTATCATATCTATCAGATCTCACTCTCATAGGTGACCGTGAAGGGATTGACAACCCCTTTATCGCGTTGGTTGCGAGGAGTTTATTTGTTTGTGTAGGTGCGAGGGACTTGTGCGTGGCCTCCTACTGGATTGATACCTTGGTTCTCAAAAACTGAGGGAAATACTTACGCTTCTCTATTGCATCACCCTTTCCTCTTCAAGGGAAAACCAACGCAGTGCTCAAGAGGTAGCAAGAAGGATTTCTGGCGCCGTTGCCGTGGAGTCTACGCAAAAGTCAACATACCAAGTACCCATCACAAACCCTTATCTCCCGCATTACATTATTTGCCATTTGCCTCTCGTTTTCCTCTCCCTCACTTCACCCTTGCCGTTGCAGGATTTGATGGATTATGGAACAAGGAGTGGAAAGAGCCTAAGCTTGGGTATTCCCATGGCACACCCAAGATAATCTAAGGACACCTAAAAGCCAAAGCTTGGGGATGCTCCGGAAGGCATCCCCTCTTTCGTCTACTTCTATCGGTAACTTTACTTGGAGCTATATTTTTATTTCCCACATGATATGCGTTTTGCTTGGAGCGTCTTGTATTATTTGAGTCTTTATTTGTTAGTTTTCCACAATTATCCTTGCTTCACACGCCTTTTTGATAGAGACACTCATGATTCAGAAATTGTTAGAATACCCTATGTGCTTCACTTATATCTTTTGAGTTATATAGTTTTTGCTCTAGTGCTTCACTTATATCTTTTAGAGCATGATGGTGGATTTGTTTTATAGAAACTTTTGTTCTCTCATGCTTCACTTAGATTATTTTTAGAGTCCTACAAAACTGCATGGTAATTTGCTTTAATTATGTTAGGCATTCAACATTAATGATAAAATTTTCTTATGAGTGTGTTGAATACTATGAGAAGTTTGAAGTTTGAAACTTGATAATTGTTTTGAGATATGGAGATGGTGATATTAGAGTCGAGCTAGTTGAGTAGTTGTGAATTTGAGAAATGCTTGTGTTGAATTTTGTGATTCTCGTAGCATGCACGTATGGTGAACCGTTATGTTAAGAAGTCGGAGCATGATGTATTTATTGATTGTCCTCCTTATGAGTGGCGGACGGGGACGAGCGATGGTCTTTTCCTACCAATCTATCCCCCTAGGAGCATGCGCGTAGTACTTTGCTTCGATAACTAATAGATTTTTGCCATAAGTATGTGAGTTCTTTATGACTAATGTTGATTCCATGGATTATACGCACTCTCACCCTTCCACCATTGCTAGCCTCTCTAATACCGCGCACCTTTCGCCGGTATCATACACCCACCATATACCTTCCTCAAAACAGCCACCATACCTACCTATCATGGCATTTCCATAGCCATTTCGAGATATATTGTCATGCAACTTTCCACCGTTCCGTTTACTATGACACACTCCATCATTGTCATATTGCTTCGCATGATCATGTAGTTGACATTTTAGTTGTGGCAAAGCCACCGTTCATAATTCTTTCATATAAGTCACTCATGCATCATTGCTATCCCGGTACACCGCCGGAGGCATTCATATAGAGTCATACTTTGTTCTAGTATCGAGTTGTAATCATTGAGTTGTAAATAAATAGAAGTGTGATGATCATCATTCATGGAGTATTGTCCCCCCAAAAAAGAGAAAGGCCAAAAAAAGAAGGCAAAAAAAGAATAAATAAAAAGGGTCAATACTACTATCCTTTTTTCCACACTTGTGCTTCAAAGTAGCACCATGATCTTCATGATAGAGAGTCTCCTATGTTATTACTTTCATATACTAGTGGGAATTTTTCATTGTAGAACTTGGCTTGTATATTCCAACGATGGGCTTCCTCAAAATGCCCTAGGTCTTCGTGAGCAAGCAAGTTGGATGCACACCCGCTTAGTTTCTTTTTGTTGAGATTTCATATACTTATAGCTCTAGTGCATCCGTTGCATGGCAATCCCTACTCACTCACATCGATATCTATTGATGGACATCTCCATAGCCCGTTGATACGCCTAGTTGATGTGAGACTATCTTCTCCCTTTTTGTCTTCTCCACAACCACCATTCTATTTCACCTATAGTGCTTTGTCCATGGCTCACGCTCATGTATTGCGTGAAGATTGAAAAAGTTTGAGAACACCAAAAGTATGAAACAATTGCTTGGCTTGTCATCGGGATTGTGCATGATTTGAATACTTTGTGTGGTGAAGATGGAGCATAGCCAGACTATATGATTTTGTAGGGATAACTTTCTTTGGCCATGTTATTTTGAAGAGACATAATTGCTTAGTTACTATGCTTGATGTATTATTATTTCTACGTCAATATTATACTTTTGTCTTGAATCTTTCAGATCTGAATATTCATACCACAATTAAGAGAATTATATTGAAATTATGCCAAGTAGCATTCCACAACAAAAGTTCTGTTTTTATCATTTACCTACTCGAGGATGAGCAGGAATTAAGCTTGGGGATGCTTGATACGTCTCCAACGTATCTATAATTTTTGATTGTTCCATGCTATATTATATCCTGTTTTGGACATTATTGGGCTTTATTATACATTTTTATATTATTTTTGGGACTAACCTATTAACCGGAGGCCCAGCCCAGAATTGCTGTTTTTTTGCCTATTTTAGGGTTCCACAGAAAAAGAATATCAAACGGAGTCCAAACGGAATGAAACCTTCGGGAACATGATTTTTGGAACGAACATGATCCAAAGGACTTGGACCCTACGTCAAGCAATCAACCAGGAAGGCCTGAGGTAGGGGGCGCGCCTACCCCCCCAGGCGCGCCCTCCACCCTCGTGGGGCCCACGTTGCTCCACCGACATACTCCTTCCTCCTATATATACCTACATACCCCCAAATTACCAGATACGGAGCCAAAACCCTAATTCCACCGCCGTAACTTTCTGTATCCACGAGATCCCATCTTGGGGCCTTTTCCAGAGCTCGGTCGGAGGGGGTATCGATCATAGAGGGCTTCTACATCAACACCATAGCCTCTCCAATGAAGTGTGAGTAGTTTAATTCAGACCTATGGGTCCATAGTTATTAGCTAGATGGATTCTTCTCTCTTTTTGGATCTCAATACAAAGTTCTCCCCCTCTCTTATGGAGATCTATTCGATGTAATCTTCTTTTGCAGTGTGTTTGAGATCGATGAATTGTGGGTTTATGATCAAGTTTATCTATGAACAATATTTGACTCTTCTCCGAATTCTTTTATGTATGATTGGTTATCTTTGCAAGTCTCTTTGAATTATCAGTTTGGTTTGGCCTACTAGATTGATCTTTCTTACAATGGGAGAAGTGCTTAGCTTTGGGTTCAACCTTGCGGTGTCCTTTCCCAGTGACAGTAGGGGAGCAAGGCACGTATTATTTTTTTGCCATCGAGGATAACAAGATGGGGTTTATATCATATTGCATGAGTTTATCCCTCTACATCATGTCATCTTGCTTAAAGCGTTACTCTGTTCTCTTGAACTTAATACTCTAGATGCATGCAGGATAGCGGTCGATGTGTGGAGTAATAGTAGTAGATGCAGGCAGGAGTCGGTCTACTTGTCTCGGATGTGATGCCTATATACATGATCATACCTAGATATTCTCATAACTATGCTCAATTCTGTCAATTGTTCAACAGTAATTTGTTCACCCACCGTAATACTTATGCTCTCGAGAGAAGACTCTAGTGAAACCTATGGCCCTCGATTCTATTTTCCATCATATTAATCTTACAATACTTAGTTATTTCCTTTGCCATTTATTTTACTTGAATCTTTATTTCTCTTCATCATAAACATACCAAAAATATTATCTTATCATATCTATCAGATCTCACTCTCGTAGGTGACTGTGAAGGGATTGACAACCCCTTTATCGCGTTGGTTGCGAGGAGTTTATTTGTTTGTGTAGGTGCGAGGGACTCGTGCATGGCCTCCTACTGGATTGATACCTTGGTTCTCAAAAACTGAGGGAAATACTTACGCTGCTCTACTGCATCACCCTTTCCTCTTCAAGGGAAAATCAACGCAGTGCTCAAGAGTTAGCACTGGTGGGCGGACGACGAAGGCCTCGCCTTGTGCAAGTTGATGCCGCTTGATAATGATACATGTGATGTTAAGATGCCATCTCTTGAGGGTAAGGCTTGGGCAGGCGCAAGTGGAGATTGGGTTGTTTATATTGGGTACAACTATGAGTGGGAACTTGTGAGTGTGTATACTTGTCACTGGGTTCCACTTCCAAAAATCTCAGACTGCCCAGAGGTTGAGCAATTTGTCGAGTTCAACTACGATCATGGTGACTGTCATCTACGGAATATAGCAATTTGTCGAGTTCCCGACCTCTCTTGGGATTACACGAACTATGAAGTTGTTGCTATCTTCGACAAGCTTGTTGCCGTCCTTACTTCCACGCCTCGATGGATATTGCTCAAAAAATCAATTTGTGTACATGGATGAGTACTGTTATGCAATTCAATACGAGGGTCTTGTGTTTGCTGCCACCACTCGTGGCACTGTTCTTGCATGGAATCCTTATGGTTTCGGTACATTTGTCTTCCACCGTAATTATAATTGTTTCATCCACATGCATGCGGGTAAGCTAGTTTCCCTTTACTAATTAACCTTCTTGTGTTTCCAAGGTCCTGTGAATATTCCACCACCTATATTTGAAAATTTTTATAACCAAGGGGGAGATGACGATGATGATGATGACAAGCATGAGGACCCATATACTTAGTGGCGCCTGGCAACTTATTCCGATGGATCACCTCTTCTTGTCTGTATATAGGGCACTGCTGATCTTACTAAGGAAGCAGGTGTTTCTCCCATGGTTGCACTCTCCAGGCCTATTCCAACATCCGTTGCAGGGTATTCGGGATGGATACTACTGTGCTAGCGCCAACACCTTCTCCCTGGTTTAGTATTGATACTCTTGGAGGAAACTCACTCTTCCTTGGACAAAACTATGCAATGATGGTTAACCGTGATCCAGCTGCTGTTGACACAACATTACTACCATTTATGAGAAGTAACTGTATCTATACCTCAGACATTGCTATGGTTCCCTACCATGACTATCACAATATGCGTCCTGACATACGTTGCTTCAGCCTGGATGATCAGTCTTGCGTTGGTCTCGAGATTGACAGTAGCTGGCCCTTCCCAGAGAATCACTTATGGTTCAAAGCAAGTATTTCCAACGCTGACGAGTGGTTGAGGTGAAGTTCATTTCATTGCTTGTTATTTGTTGTGTGATGAAAACTTAAGTATTTATAATGTATCCTCGTTGTCGTTGTGGGTTGATGACCTGTTGTATGTAATAAAATGATATTCCTGTGATAAACTTACTAAATTTATGAATGGCTTTCGAGTCGCTTCTCTGAGTGGGTGCTGCGACGAGGCAAAAATATATTTTCCGAATACATAATTGTACGCGCATTGCAACAGGTTACCGGATGAGTCCAATCAACAAAAATACTACTATTTGTACTAGCTTCACATGCTTCGCGCGTTGGGCGGGTGTTTTTACTGTAGCTGTGAATCCCATCATCCTAGGTCCTTGGATGAGTCCAGTAGAAATTGCATTCTGATGTTTGGGTTCAAACTTTTAAAACTGATGCAATATCTCTACGTCTATGTATACGTAATACAACAAGTTTTAAACTTGAGACCAGCCACCCACCCTCACAAAGAACACTTTTTAACCTAGCACAGACTCTAGGAAATTTGGCCACAGTGTGAGGTGGGCCATATGTTAATGTGTTCGTTGTACGTAACCAGCACCTCGAATCCTCGATATATAGTAGGGTAGCATGGGCCAGAACAAGCATTCACGTCCGGGAGTATAACACACGCCACCAGCACAACTTCCATCTGACACCATATTTCTTGGAGTCCGTGCTACAACTATCTCTTCAACCTCCTTGTTTCTCTAACTCAGCCATCATGCGGCGGGCGAGGTGGGGGTTTACCGATATTCGATTTCCTCAACTGCGGTCCCGCTTGTAAGGCCAACTCCAATGCACGACCCCAAACGGACCTCCGTTTTGCTCGGATTCTGTCCGTTTGGGTAGGGCAATGGGGTCACGTCCGGGCCATTTCTCGGATGCGGTGGCCGTGCGCCTAACGCCCAGACGCATCCCAGCCGCGTACATTTTTCTTTGCAAACACATATCTTTTTTTCATCATTGATTTTTGGTACATGGAAATACATCACCAAAATTTGACTAGAAAAGCAAGACAAAAGAAAACAAGAATCCCAAGAATACATTTTAGAAGATATCCAACTTCCATAACTGCTCCTGTAAGTTGGATTAGTGCCTTCTCGATGCATTCATTGTTGATCTGTGGAGGCTCGATCTTGCGTGCTTCTTTCTTCTTCGAGTGTAAAGAAGTAGATGTTGCTTCCTCGCATTTAGTCTCATGTCTAGCCTCTATTCTATCAACAAGTGCAGTAGTCTCATCTCTAGACTCTATGCTAGCTAAAAGTGCTAGAACATCTACTAAATTGCGCTCTATCAATATATCGATGTACTCCTCTTCCCAATACCAAAACGTGCACCCATTCTACACAATAAAATTTTAAGTTAGCACAACTAGTCTAATCCGAGAGCACAACCGAAGCTAAAGTAGCACATACCCCATCGGTCGAGCACTTGATGAACACCCATCCGGGATGTTCCGGCGTTGTATACACGCGGCGCAAGACCTTATTTGGGCAGTCGTCCCACGTAATGAGTGGCAACGGTGCGCCAACGAGCTTTTGGGTCAGCACCGAGCCCGGCCGACCGCTATTCATGTATTTGCCGGCGGACCGCCGATGGTGTAGATCCGAGCGCGTAGAGGAGGAGTCAGTACCTACATGCGGCCTTGCCGGGGCCTTCCGGCCCGGTGCCCGGCTAGTCATTACGCATGGAGAGAACAAGGCCGCATGGGGAGGGAGAGAGGGTGTGTTTGTGATATAGTGATCCCCTCGAGATCACGAGGGGACTATATGGGTGGGAGATCGAGGGAGGTGCGTGCGCGATAGAAAGATGCCCCGAGAAAAATCGAGATTGACCATGCACATGTTTGTGATGGAGACTAATATTAGCTAGTCATATACATATAGGGGGGACTCTGTGTCCCTACAATGGAGTGAGAGACCATCATACTTGGCTAGGCATGAAATTGTGTGCGTGTGAGATGGAGAGATAACGAAGGAGAGAGATAGAGTTTTAGATGGGTCTATCGAGTGCGAGTGAGATATGCATGTGTATGTGTAACCCAGGGAGATGGAGAGTTTGAGAGAGAGAGAGAGAGAGGGAAGAGCTCCCAGACGACAGAGTGGTGCGTGAGAGAGTTACGGGCAATGAGCCAAGGAATTTGTGTGCATACGATGAATGCACCCAAGATATTTAGCTTGTACTAGAGAATCATACATAGTGTGCGAGAGAGACCTATAGATGGAGTATATATGCATGCGAACTAGAAAGACCCCCCCCACACACACACAAATAGAGAGAGATGGAGAGAGAGGGAGAGGGACCAACAAGGTTTGTGTGTTGGATGCGTGCAACAAAATTGAAGATTGTCAGCGAGAGAGAGAGAGAGAGAGAGAGAGAGAGAGAGCAGGAGTCCGTGAGAGGGGGTGGTCGCGTTTTATGCACCAAAGACTGATATAAACCCTGTTTCGATATAAACTTGCATTCAAATATTTAAATTGGAGAACATGTTGTCTACAATCCACACATGAACGGAGATATGTGTATATCAAACTAGTTCATTAATTTGACTTTCAACATGTTCATGGAGTACTATAATACTATACAACATGCTAGTCGATTGAGGTGTTCAATTTTGGATTTAGTTCACTATTTTGACCTGGCGAACGAGCTATTTCATTGAATCGAGATATTTCATTTGGGTTTGATTCCCATTTTTGAGTGGGTCAACTATTTGTCATATAGTAAATCGTTAGCAATGAGCATGTAAAAACACATTACTCCCGAGCATCATCTCTCCATCTAAAAAAGAAGTGGCAAGCTAATATTTCAAAATTTGATTTGAATCGACTTGGTAAGGTAGACTTGGATGCTCGTTCTCCCAAAATTTGAACGAACCATTAAACACCCTCTACTCGGTGGAATTCGCCTGAGCAAATAAATGGGAGACGCGAAATTACCAGCCTATGTGGGACACGCATCAATTGGCCCGTTGTACATCGAGGGTAGGTTCGTAACTTCATCCAAGCGCGCCTTCTCCTCGGCCAAAATGACATGTGCCGAATAATTCATAAACCATGGCCGGCAAAACACCCTCTCCTCGCCCGAAATAGCTCGCGCCCACTATTTCAAAACACGCTCTCCTCGCCCGAAATCGCTCGCGTCCACTATATTTCAAAACACGCCCTCCTCGCCCGAAATCGCTCGCGCCTGCTATATTTCGAAACACACCCTCCTCGCCCGAAATTGCTTGCGCCCACTATTTGGGAGAAGCAAAGTTACTCTACAATCCCCGACCCTCAGTACACAAACCCAAGCCGAGAAGCCTAAAGGCAGGGGTAGAACTGTAACCCCCCCCCCCCCCACATTTCATACAAATGCGTTCGTAAGACATGGTTCCACTCCCCTGCCAATTCTCCTTTCATACCTCATGGGCGCCAAATCACCTTCTCCCTGGAAGCACCCTTCTCCCGAGCCACGAAACCTCAGCCCCTGCTCCATGGCGCCCCCACCACACCAAATTCACAGCCGCCCTCCTCCCTAATGCCGAAGACGGTGTCCATTTTCCGTCTTGCACTAGGCCGTGTGCCTCTTACTTCGTGATGCTGGAGCTACCTCGACGACGGCCGTGTGAACCGTATCAGAGCCAATTCACCCCCACCGTTGTTCATGGCGTTGGAGCGGCTCCAACTTCGGATCCGTACAGAGCCCCGGGGCTGCTTCCCCATAGCCGTCGACCGTTGTGACATTTCTGCTTCCCTGCCACTGGTAGCCACCACAACTGCGCCGGCCTCACCGACTCGGCAGCTGGAGCTGCCTACTTCACCGGGCCGCCAGATACGTCGCACCCTCATCTCAAATCACATTATTTAGGCGTCGGTTGTCTGAATTTTTATTCTGGGCCAATCGATTCCCAATGGGAAGCAGCACCCCTCGAGGCGGCGGAGCTCCTAGCCTGCCGATTGGCTGGTGTCTAACGTAAGGGTGTGATACGTCTCCAACGTATCTATAATTTATGAAGTATTCATGCCAATATATTTTCATTCTTGGATGTTTTACAATCATTTTATAGCAACTTTATATTATTTTTTGGGACTAACCTATTGACCCAGTGCCAAGTGCTAGTTGCTATTTTTTACTTGTTTTTTACATCATAGAAAATCAATATTAGACGGAGTCCAAACACCGCAAAACTTTTTGTGGATTTTTATGGACCAAGAGACTCCTGATGGGCCAGAGAAGCACCTTGGGGGTGCCCCAAGGGGGGCACAACCCACCAGGGCGCGCCAGGGCCCCCTGGCATGCCCAGGTGGGTTGTGTCCACCTTGGTGGCCTCCGTACCCCTTCATTGCACTAAATTCCCAAATATTCCGAAACCCCTCAGGGTTAACCTAAATCAGAAGTTCCGCCGACAAAAGGCTCTGTAGCCACCGAAAACCAATCTAGACCCGTTCCGGCACCCTGTTGGAGGGGGATCATCTCTGGTGGCCATCTTCATCATCCCGGCGGCCACCATGATGAGGAGGGAGTAGTTCACCCTCGGGGCTGAGGGTTTGTACCAGTAGCTATGTGTTTAATCTCTCTCTCTCTCGTGATCTATATCATGGGCTTTGTTAATATAGTCAGATCATATGATTTTTTCCCCTCTATAATCTTGTTATGATGAATTGAATCTTTACCCTTTCAAGTTTTATCTTGTCAAATTGAATATTCAGATATGAGAACACATGATGTATGTCTTGCGCTATGAATACTTAAGGTGACAATGGGGTATCATATTGATTCACTTGATATGTGTTTTGGCATTCAACTCGCGGATTCCCACGGTGACATTTGGATAATCTTTGCATAGGGATTGATGCACGTTTTTATTATCTTTTCTTAGATAGAAACTTTGGGGTCTCCTTGTAGTTCTTTGTGTGGGATTGAGTATTATGAATATGTATTTGCTTTGGTGTTATTTTAGTACGAACTCTAGGATGGATCGAATGGAAAGAATAGCTTTGTGTCATTTTAGTACGAACTCTTGAATAGATCGACTGGAAAGAATAGCTTTGAGGTGGTTTCATACCCTACAAACAGTTTCTATCTTTTGTTCTCCACTAATAGGAACTCGGGAGTGATTATTTATTGCACTTTAAGGGATAATCATATGATCCAACTATGTTAGCACTGTTGAGAGATTCACTACTGAAAGTACGTACCCTAGGCCTTATTTTTAAGCATTGCAATACCGTTTTGTCCCCGTTTACTATTTTCTACCTTGCTGTCTTTATTTATATAGATTATAAAAATATATTTCCACCATCCATATTACACTTTTATCGCCATCTCTTTGCCGAACTAGTGCACCTATACATTTTTCCATTGTATTGGGCGTGTTGGGGACACAAGAGATTTCTTGTATTTGGTTGCAAGGTCATTTGAGAGATACCATCTTCATCCTACACCTCTCACGGATTGATAAACCTTAGGTCATCCACTTGAGGGAAAATTGCTATTGACCTACAAAACTCTGTGCTTGGAGGCCCAACACGTGTCTACAAGAAGAAATTTGCGTAGTAGACATCAAGCTCTTTTCTGGCGCCGTTGCTGGGGAGGTGAGTGCTTGAAGGTATATCTTTAGATCTTGCAATTGAATCTTTTAGTTTCTTGTTTTATCACTAGTTTGGTTTATAAAAAGTTACAAAAATGGAATTGAGGTTGCATCATGTTATTGATCACCTTTATAATATCTTTCTTGAAAATGATGGCTCGGGAAATTGTGCTCAATTGTTAGAAGAAGAAGTCAATAAGATGTTTGGGACAAAATATTTGAATGATCAGCATGATTGCAATGTTGTTAGTATAAATTCTTTGAATATCCAAAATGCTAATGATGATTGCACAAGTCATGACAAAAATGTTTCTTATAATCATGTCAATTTTTGCGGAGTGAATTGGGAATGCATTTGCACACCAAAAAGGGAAGATAGATTTTGTAAGAAGCATAAATATTTAGAAACAAAAATTTTGCAAGAGAGGATAGATGATTGTGCTGAAAGATGTAATATTTTTGCCATCCTTGTGAACTTTGAAATGAACGTGGTCATTTAAATCTCCAATGCAAATTGTTTCATGATCAAATCGTGTCAAAAAGTTGTGATAACTTGATTTCCCTTGAGCATCATAAAGAGCTTAGTCTTCTTTTGGGGTATGAAGAAATGAAACATATAACAAAGGGTTTTCCAAATCCCGAGAGATTTCTTGATTTTGATCTAGAGGAAATTTATATGTTTTGTGCGGTAAATTGCATTGAGAATCCTTATATTGCCGACTATCTAAAGACGAGAAAACAAATAGAATATGAAGAGAGTACTAATGAAAGCGAAAATATTTCCCAATACCCTCCTAGTGTTTATTATGATGAATCAGGTAACAAGGAGGAGCTTCCTATCCAACCAATCTCATCAATAAGAAGCTTGAAAAGATTAATTAAACCCACACATGATATGGTGAATAAGAAGAAAAGAAGAAAGAATAGAGGTAAACAGGTATCTCTCCCAAATAATGTTGCTCCTATTATTGTTATGCCTCATGGAAATGAATCAAAAATAATTGTGGAAGATGATGCACTTGATGATGATTTTGTTGTGCCTATTTCTTGTTGTGATGATTATGATTGGGAAGATAATGATACTTCTTATAATCTTGGAAATCTTTTTGGCACCAACTTGGGAAATAATGGCGATAGCAATTGTTATACCGTTGGTGCTATTCATACTATTATTGATAATAATTATTGTGATGATATGCAAAACCACAAGCTTGGGGATGCTATGTTTAATGAGTATGATATGTTTGAAGATTTATTTTCTAGAAATAATGCTTGTCCTAAGATTGGGTACGCTTTGTTTAATGAATATGATCCTTTGATTCCTTCTACTTTCGATAATAAAATTTATTATGATGATAGCATGCCTCCTATTTATGATGATTATATTGATGAAAGTGGGTTTGGAAGAGTGTCAACTCTAGGTAGTAGTGATCCCACTATTTTGGAGGGTGTTGAATCTTTTTAAAATATTGATGAAAGTGGATTTGGATAGGTCATGACTTTATTTAGTGTTACATCCACTATTTTGGAAGAGGTTTCAATTGACTATGACAATAAAGTTGCTATCTATGATGATTATTATGATGACATCTATGCCATAAAGAGTGATAAATCTTCTATGCTTGTGCATCATGAAAATAGTGATGTATGTGATAGTTACATTGTTGAATCTATTCATGATGTTTCTGAAAATTATTATGAGGAAGGAACTTATGCTCTTACCTACCTCAATAATATCAAGTTTCTTCTCTATGTGTTGATTGTTTTGAAGTTGCACTTGTTTTGCCTTCCTATGCTAGTTGATTTTTGAACCCATAAGTAGTTGGCTCACAAAATCCCTATGCATAGGAAGTGGGTTAGACCTAAATGTGCTAGTCATATGCTTCATGATGCTCTCTCCATGTTTCAATTCTTATCTTTTATGCGAGCATCATTGAAATCATCATGCCTAGCTTAAAAGGCATAAAAGAAAAAGTGCTTGTTGGGAGACAACCCAACAGTTTTACCTACTGTTTTTGTGTGTTCACATGATTATGCTACTGTAGTAATCATGTTTCATGTATTTTGTTTCAATTAAGTGCCAAGTAAGACCTTTGGGATGGCGTATCGTGATAGTTGATTTGACTTGCTGAAAAACAGAAACTTTTGCGCTCAGAAAAACAATTCTCATTTTTAACAGAATCCTGATAAAATTCTGATTATTTTTGTAGAAGATCAATAGACAAATTTCACAGGTTTTCCTAATTTTTCAGAATTTTTGGAGTAACATAAGCATGGTTGAAGTACAGATTACTATAGACTGTTCTGTTTTTGACAGATTATGTTTTCAATGCATAGTTTGCTTGTTTTCTAGTTTCTATGGCTTATATTGCTCAATATAAATTGCGGAAATGATATGCTACAATGGGAATTGTGTGAGAACAATTATGAATCTTGTCTTTGACAGTACCAAAAGTGAAATGGTTTGCTCTTTATCATACTAACCTATCTCACAAAGTTCCGTTAAGTTTTGTGTGATTGAAGTTTTCAAGTTTTGGGTGAGATGTTGATATGAGGAGAATGAGGAGTGACAAGACCCTAATATTGGGGAAGCCCAAGGCACCCCAAAGTAATATTCAAGGAAGATCCAAGCAACTAATCTTGGGGATGCCCCGGAAGGCATCCCCTCTTTCGTCTCCAACATTATCGGTAACTTCACTTGGAGCTATGTTTTGATTCGTCACATGATATGTGTTTTGCTTGGAGCGTCAATTTATTTTGTTAGGATTTGCTTGATGTTATTTAGAATAATGTGTTTCATATTTTATTTCAATAAAAGTGGCATTGATAGCCTTTACTATGCTTATTTTACAAGTCTACATGCTGCTGTTTGAAAGCCGAAAGTTTACCGCTGTTGCAAAAATTCCCTACAAAAGACAGAACGCGATAAAATGTTGAAACTTTTTGCAAAATAAGCTCTGATAAATTTTCTACAGTGTGGTAAATTTTCATAACTTTTGGAATTTAAGAAGTATTTATACTCTTGCATTCTTTACAAACTGTACTGGTTTGGCAGATTGCTGTTATGTTTGCATATGTTTGCTTGTTTAATGATCCTATTTGAGGATAGGAGTATTAAATATGCATAGGCATCTAGTGCTGGGGAATGTAGTAATTTCAAAAAAATTCCTATGCACATGCAAGATCATGGTGATGCATAGCAACGAGATGGGAGAGTGTTGTCTACGTACCCTCGTAGACCGGCAACGGAAGCGTTGACACAATCTAGAGGAAGTAGTCATACGTCTTCCCGATCTGACCGATCCAAGTACCAAACGTACGGCACCTCCGAGTTCTACACACGTTCAACTCGGTGACGTCCCTCGAGATCCGATCCAGCAAAGTGTTGAGGGAGAGTTTCGTTAGCACGACGGCGTGATGACGATGATGATGTTCTACCGACGCAGGGCTTCACCTAAGCACCGCTACGATATGACTGAGGTGGAATATGGTGGAAGGGGGCACCGCACACGGCTAAGGAACGATCACGAAGATCAACTTGTGTGTCATGGGGTGCCCCCTTGCCCCCGTATATAAAGGAGGGAGAGGGGGAGGTGCGTCCGGCCCAAGGGGTGCGCCTGGAGGAGTCCTACTACCACCGGGAGTAGGACTCCCCCCTCTTGCCTTGTTGGAAAAGGAAGGGGGAAGGGAGAAAGAGGAAAGGGGGGCGCCACCCCCCTTCCTTGTCCTATTCGGACTAGGGGAGGGGCGTGCGGCCTGCCCTGGCTGGCCCTCCTCTTCTCCCTTAGGGCCCATGTAGGCTCAATAACCCCCGGGGGGGTTCCGGTAACCCCCCGGTATTCCGGTAAAATCCCGATTACACCCGGAACGTTTCCGATATCCAAATATAGGCTTCCAATATATCAATCTTTATATCTCGAACATTTCGAGACTCCTCATCATGTCCGTGATCACATCCGGGTTCGAGAACAATGTAGACATGACCGAGACACATCTCTGGTCAATAACCAATAGCGGAACCTGGATGCTCATATTGTCTCCTACATATTCTACGAAGATCTTTATCGGTCAGAACGCATAACAATATACGTTGTTCCTTTTGTCATCGGTATGTTACTTGCCCGAGATTCTATCGTCGGTATCTCGATACCTAGTTCAATCTCGTTACCGGCAAGTCTCTTTACTCGTTCCGTAATACATCATCCTGCAACTAACTTATTAGTTGCAATGCTTGCAATGCTTGAGTGATGTGCATTACCGAGAGGGCCCAGAGATACCTCTCCGACAATCGGAGTGACAAATCCTAATCTCGAAATACGCCAACCCAACAAATACCTTTGGAGACACATGTAGAGCACCTTTATAATCACCCAGTTACATTGTGACGTTTGGTAGCACACAAAGTGTTCCTCCGGTAAACGGGAGTTGCATAATCTCATAGTCATAGGAACATATATAAGTTATGAAGAAAGCAATAGCAACAAACTAAACGATCAAGTGCTAAGCTAATGGAATGGGTCAAGTCAATCACATCATTCTCCTAATAATGTGATCCCGTTAACCAAATAACAACTCATGTCTTTGGTTAGGAAACATAACCATCTTTGATCAATGAGCTAGTCAAGTAGAGGCATACTAGTGACACTCTGCTTGTCTATGTATTCACACATGTATTATGTTTCCAGTTAATACAATTCTAGCATGAATAATAAACATTTATCATGATATAAGGAAATAAATAATAACATTATTATTGCCTCTAGGGCATATTTCCTTTAGTCTCCCACTTGCACTAGAGTCAATAATCTAGATTACACAGTGATGATTCTAACACCCATGGAGCCTTGGTGCGGATCATGTTTTGCTCATGGAAGAGGCTTAGTCAGCGGGTCTGCAACATTCAGATCCGTATGTATCTTGCAAATTTCTATGTCTCCCACTTGGACTAAATCCTGAATCGAATTGAAGCGTCTCTTGATGTGCTTGGTTCTCTTGTGAAATCTGGATTCCTTTGCCAAGGCAATTGCACCAGTATTGTCACAAAAGATTTTCATTAGACCCGATGCACTAGGTATGACACCTAGATCGGATATGAACTCCTTCATCCAGACTCCTTCATTTGTTGCTTCCGAAGCAGCTATGTACTCCGCTTCACATGTAGATCCCGCCACGACGCTTTGTTTAGAACTGCACCAACTAACAGCTCCACCGTTTAATGTAAACACGTATCCGGTTTGCGATTTAGAATCATCCGGATCAGTGTCAAAGCTTGCATCAACGTAACCATTTACGATGAGCTCTTTGTCACCTCCATATATGAGAAACATATCCTTAGTTCTTTTCAGGTACTTCAGGATGTTCTTGACCGCTGTCCAGTGATCCACTCCTGGATTACTTTGGTACCTCCCTGCTAGACTTATAGCAAGGCACACATCAGGTCTGGTACACATCATTGCATACATGATAGAGCCTATGGCTGAAGCATGGGGAACATCTTTCATTTTCTCTCTATCTTCTGCAGTGGTCGGACATTGAGTCTTACTCAACTTCACACCTTGTAACACAGGCAAGAACCCTTTCTTTGCTTGATCCATTTTGAACTTCTTCAAAACTTTGTCAAGGTATGTGCTTTGTGAAAGTCCAATTAAGCATCTTGATCTATCTCTATAGATCTTAATGCCCAATATGTAAGCAGCTTCACCGAGGTCTTTCATTGAAAAACTCTTATTCAAGTATCCCTTTATGCTATCCAGAAATTCTATATTATTTCCAATCAATAATATGACATCCACATATAATATCAGAAATGCTACAGAGCTCCCACTCACTTTCTTGTAAATACAGGCTTCTCCAAAAGTCTGTATAAAACCAAATGCTTTGATCACACTATCAAAGCGTTTATTCTAACTCCGAGAGGCTTGCACCAGTCCATAAATGGATCGCTGGAGCTTGCACACTTTTTAAGCTCCCTCTGGATCGACAAAACCTTCTGGTTGCATCATATACAACTCTTCTTCCAGAAATCCATTCAGGAATGCAGTTTTGACATCCATTTGCCAAATTTCATAATCATAAAATGCGGCAATTGCTGACATGATTCGGACAGACTTAAGCATCGCTATGGATGAGAAGGTCTCATCGTAGTCAATCCCTTGAACTTGTCGAAAACCTTTCGCAACAAGTCGAGCTTTGTAGACAGTAACATTACCGTCAGCATCGGTCTTCTTCTTGAAGATCCATTTATTCTCAATTGCTGGCCGATCAATGGGCAAGTCAACCAAAGTCCACACTTTGTTCTCATACATGGATCCCATCTCAGATTTCATGGCTTCTAGCCATTTTGCGGAATCTGGGCTCACCATCGCTTCTTCATAGTTCGTAGGTTCATCATGATCTAGTAGCATGACTTCTAGAACAGGATTACCGTACCACTCCGGTGCGGATCTTACTCTGGTTGATCTACGAGGTTCGGTAGTAACTTGATCCGAAGTTTCATGATCATTATCATTAGCTTCCTCACTAATTGGTGTAGGTGTCACAGAAACCAGTTTCGGTGATGTAGTACTTTCCAATAAGGGAGCAGGTACAGTTACCTCATCAAGTTCTACTTTTCTCCCACTCTCTTCTTTCGAGAGAAACTCCTTCTCTAGAAAAACTCTGAATTTACAACAAAAGTTTTGCCTTCGGATCTGTGATAGAAGGTGTACCCAACAGTCTCCTTTGGGTATCCTATGAAGACACATTTCTCCGATTTTGGTTCGAGCTTATCAGGTTGAAGCTTTTTCACATAAGCATCGCAGCCCCGAACTTTCAGAAACGACAACTTTGGTTTCTTGCCAAACCACAGTTCATAAGGCGTCGTCTCAACGGATTTCGATGGTGTCCTATTTAACGTGAATGTAGCCGTCTCTAAAGCATAACCCCAAAATGATAGCGGTAAATCAGTAAGAGACATCATAGATCGCACCATATCTAATAAAGTACGATTACGGCGTTCGGACACACCATTACGCTGTGGTGTTCTCGGTGGCGTGAGTTGCGAAACTATTCCGCATTGTTTCAAATGTAGACCAAACTCGTAACTCAAATATTCTCCTCCACAATCAGATCGTAGAAACTTTATTTTCTTGTTACGATGATTTTCAACTTCACTCTGAAATTCTTTGAACTTTTCAAATGTTTCAGACTTATGTTTCATTAAGTAGATATACCCATATCTGCTTAAATCATCTGTGAAGGTGAGAAAATAATGATATCCGCCACGAGCCTCAACATTCATTGGACCACATACATATGTATGTATGATTTCCAACAAATCCCTTGCTCTCTCCATAGTACCGGAGAACGGCGTTTTAGTCATCTTACCCATGAGGCACGGTTCGCAAGTACCAAGTGATTCATAATCAAGTGGTTCCAAAAGTCCATCAGTATGGAGTTTCTTCATGCGCTTTACACCGATATGACCTAAACGGCAGTGCCACAAATAAGTTGTACTATCATTATCAATTCTGTATCTTTTGATTTCAACATTATGAATATGTGTATCACTACTATCGAGATTCATAAAAAATAGACCACTCTTCAAGGGTGCATGACCATAAAAGATATTACTCATATAAATAGAACAACCATTATTCTCTGATTTAAATGAATAACCGTCTCGCATCAAACAAGATCCAGATATAATGTTCATGCTCAACGCTGGCACCAAATAACAATTATTTAGGTCTAATAATAATCCCGAAGGTAGATGTAGAGGTAGCGTGCCGACCGCGATCACATCGACTTTGGAACCATTTCCCATGCGCATCATCACCTTGTCCTTAGCCAATCTTCGCTCAATCCGTAGCCCCTGTTTCGAGTTGCAAATGTTAGCAACAGAACCAGTATCAAATACCCAGGTGCTACTGCAAGCATTAGTAAGGTACACATCAATAACATGTATATCACATATACCTTTGTTCACTTTGCCATCCTTCTTATCCGCCAAATACTTGGGGCAGTTTCACTTCCAGTGACCAGTCTGCTTGCAGTAGAAGCACTAAGTCTCAGGCTTAGGTCCAGACTTGGGTTTCTGCTCCTGAGCAGCAACTTGTTTGTTGTTCTTCTTGAAGTTCCCTTTCTTCTTCCCTTTGCCCTTTTTCTTGAAACTGGTGGTCTTATTAACCATCAACACTTGATGCTCCTTCTTGATTTCTACCTCCGCAGCTTTTAGCATCGCGAAGAGCTCAGGAATAGTCTTATTCATCCCTTGCATATTATAGTTCATCACAAAGCTTTTGTAGCTTGGTGGCAGTGATTGAAGAACTCTGTTAATGACACTATCAACAGGAAGATTAACCCCCAGTTGAGTCAAGTGATTATGATACCTAGACATTTTGAGTATATGTTCACTGACAGAACTATTCTCCTCCATCTTGCAGCTATAGAACTTATTGGAGACTTCATATCTCTCAATCCGGGGATTTGCTTGAAATATTAACTTCAACTCCTGGAACATCTCATATGCTCCATGACGTTCAAAATGTCGTTGAAGACCCGGTTCTAAGCCGTAAAGCATGGCACACTGAACTATCGAGTAGTCATCAGCTTTGCTCTGCCAGACGTTCATAACATCTGGTGTTGCTCCTGCAACAGACTTGGCACTTAGCGGTGCTTCCAGGATGTAATTCTTCTGTGCAGCAATGAGGATAATCCTCAAGTTACGGACCCAGTCCGTGTAATTGCTACCATCATCTTTCAACTTTGCTTTCTCAGGGAACGCATTAAAATTCAACGGAACAACAACACGAGCCATCTATCTACAATCAAACATAGACAAACAAGATACTATCAGGTACTAAGTTCATGATAAATTTAAGTTCAATTAATCATATTACTTAAGAACTCCCACTTAGAAAGATATCCCTCTAATCCTCTAAGTGATCACGTGATCCAAATCAACTAAACCATGTCCGATCATCACGTGAGATGGAGTAGTATCAATGGTGAACATCAATATGTTGATCATATCTACTATATGATTCACGCTCAACCTTTCGGTCTCCGTGTTCCGAGGCCATATCTGTTATATGCTAGGCTCGTCAAGTTTAACCTGAGTATTCTGCCTGTGCAACTGTTTTGCACCCGTTGTATTTGAACGTAGAGCCTATCACACCCGATCATCACGTGGTGTCTCAGCACGAAGAACTTTCGCAATGGTGCATACTCAGGGAGAACACTTATACTTTGATAATTTAGTGAGGGATCATCTTATAATGCTACCGTTAATCAAAGCAAGATAAGATGCATAAAAGATAAACATCACATGCAATCAATATAAGTGATATGATATGGCTATCATCATCTTGTACTTGTGATCTCCATCTCCGAAGTACCGTCATGATCACCATCGTCACCGGCGCGACACCTTGATCTCCATCGTAGCATCGTTGTCGTCTCACCAATCTTATGCTTCCACGACTATCGCTACCGCTTAGTGATAAAGTAAAGCATTACAGCACGATTGTATTGCATACAATAAAGCGAAAACCATATGGCTCCTGCCAGTTGCCGATAACTCGGGTACAAAACATGATCATCTCATACAATAAAATTTAGCATCATGCCTTGACCATATCACATCACAACATGCCCTGCAAAAACAAGTTAGACGTCCTATACTTTGTTGTTGCAAGTTTTACGTGGCTGCTACAGGCTTAGCAAGAACCGTTCTTACCTACGCATCAAAACCACAACGATAGTTTGTCAAGTTGGTGCTGTTTTAACCTTCGCAAGGACCGGGCGTAGCCACACTTGGTTCAACTAAAGTTGGAGAAACTGACACCCGCCAGCCACCTGTGTGCAAAGCACGTCGGTAGAACCAGTCTCGTATGACATGGTGGTAAGCAGTATGACTTATATCGTCCACAACTCACTTGTGTTCTACTCGTGCATAACATCAATGCATAAAACCTAGGCTTGGATGCCACTGTTGGGGAAAGTAGTAATTTCAAAAAAATTCCTATGCACACGCAATGTTGGGAATATTACTATTGGGCGTAAACCGGCCTATGTGGGCCGGGTTAACATCATCAATAACTCAAGAGTGTTAAAGCCCAAGAAGATAGATGAGGGCCTGAGGCCCGTAGTCGGTTTAAGACTTGTAGCTGTAAACCGTCATCTGTATGTAAACTTGTAGTGTAAGATAGGAATAAGGAGAGACCAACCCGGATACGAATATGAACCGGTGTTAGGACTCTGTGAACCGACGGGCGTCACCCGTGTATATAAGGGGACGACCCGGCGACGGTTCAGGGAACAGACAACAACTCGAGACTTAGGCGAAGCTTGTTTGCTCCCTAGTCATCGAAACCTCATCAATCCCATCACAACTAGACGTAGGCTTTTACCTTCATCGAAGGGGCCGAACTAGTATAAACCCTCTTGCGTCCCTGTGTCCGCTTTAACCCCTTCGAGCTAACCCGTTGCGATGGCCTCACGACTATGTCCTTTCTCTAGGACATCTGCCGTGACAAAACCACGATAGTTGGCGCCCACCGTGGGGCTATCGCACGATGGTTTCAAGTTCTTGGAGGGCCGCTTTAAAGGACTCGAGGGCTACGCTGTGGGCCGGATGACTAAGAGTCGTCGCGGCAAGCTCTCCATCGACGATGCAGGCTGGGGCCCCGAGGCCGGCTCAGTTGAGTATGGGTACCGGGTCCCCTTTGGTGGCATACATGTTTTCATCGGCAAGATCGGTGAACTGGGCCCTGAGCCGGACATCTGCACTGACCCCGTCGAAACGGCTCAGCGTGCGCGATCCGCCCGGGTTAAACCGGCCGTGAAGCGTGCCTTCGTGGGAGTCATCCATGGAGGAAGTTATGAGGATGGATCGGAATCTCGCGGCGAGACCGTCGTTTATTCCGGCGACGAGTCATCAACCGGAGAAACCGAATCTCTATATCAGCTACAAGATGGCCGGATTGGGGGCTGTTCTGATGGTGACAGTATTCCGGACCCCTCTGATCTACCCAACCGAGTTGGAATATTTATGGCCGGCACACAAGCAACGCTTCATTCTTCGACCGCTGCGCCAATAACCTCCGGTTCAGTAGCGGTGACGGCTGTCGGGGCAGGAGGCTCTGTACGCCCGCCGGCTCAAGCTCTATGAGATCTATTTGATGCATTGGCTGAGCTTATGGCAGGAGCTAACCCAGCGGATCAGGACGTCCACAACGCGGAGATTGCAAAGGTGAGGGAACAGATCACCCAGGCCAAGGCGGACCTGGTAGCTGAGAATGCCAGGATGACCGCAGAGCGGGCCGCTTTAGATGCACAAGCCTACAGGCTCATGTTGGACCAGAACACGTCGCATGAAGTCATGAAGAGGAAGTACCAATCCTGTTTGCCTTCAGTTTTCGAGGCCAGAGACCTTTTCAACACCCCAAGAGCAGGAACCAGTAATCCGCTGGAGGTAAACCGGGCGGAAGCTCCTGGGACCGGCGCGCCGGTTCAGCTCCATCTGATGGATCTGCCTTGTCAAAACACTGTTATACCTCAGGCTGTTTCAACACCTCCGGGTCACTACTCCAACCCGATGGACAATCTCATTGCCGCTGCTGCACGGCTGGAGGCCATCCCAATTGAAGGTGACTCGCCGCAGGCGGTAGAGACGCGACGGGTCAAGGAGCTTCTTAGGACAGCTTTGGTCCAGCAGGAAGCATACTCGTACAGTTGTGACCGGATCCACTCGACCCCTCGTCCAAGCCGGAGCTATAGCAGGCATATGGATGAACCGACAGTGTCAAGTAATGAACGATGTGGAGCACCCAGCGGCAACAACCCGGAGGGTGGTGCTGATAACGCTCAGGAAGTGGTGGACCGGGCCCGAGCGCGCAGGGAGGCCGAGTTAGCCGCACAGTATCAGGCTCGGTAGCTTACGCCGGTTCGTCCAACTATCTCGGTCGAACCTGGTGTTACTTCTAGTTCTTTGGTGGTGCCTTGCCTTGTCCCCGCTTTACGCAATGTGCGCCTGCCCAAGGATTTCAAAGGCCCGCGCAAGGTACCAAATTACATGGCGGATCAACCTCCAGAGACATGGGTGGAGAGCTATGAGATGGCCATGGAGATGCTTGATGTGGATGATGCGGCATGTGCGAAATACTTCACCATGATGCTCGAAGGAACGGCCCGTACTTGGCTAAAAAGCTTACCGGCCAATTCTATCAGTTCATGGGCCCAATTACGAGCCCGGTTTATCAGTAATTTCAAGGATAGATGTAAGCAGCCTATGTCGATAGTGGACTTAGCCGCCTGCATCCAGGAGGAAGGAGAATCGACGACTCATTGGGTGCGCCGGGTCTCACAAGTGTTGCATTCATCAGACCGCATCAACGCTGACACTGCAGTCCTAACCCTAGAAGGCAACTGCCGGTTTGGGCCCCTAAAGCTGAAGTTGGGACAGATGAAGCGCCATTGCACTGACATGGGGACCCTCATGGCTGCTTTGGTAAAATATGCTGATTCTGATAGTACCAAGGATCCCGAATCTAACGATGACAAGGTAGGGAAGGGAAAGAGGAACAACAACTCCAAAGGTCAGCAGCATCACTCGGTAGGCAATGGTAGCGGAGGCAAGCGTAAAGCGGATGGTAACATGGACTTTGTGGCTAATACCAACACGCAGGACAAGGGCCAGCGATGCAAGGGTAAACCGCAAAATCATAGTGGGGCACCCAACCCTAACCCGGACCGCCTAAATTATCTGCTGAACCAGCCTTGTCCAAGACATGGGACGAAGGAGGTGCCAGCAAACCACCTTTGGAAGGATTGCTACATTATGCAAGAGTTCAAGAATTCTAACGCTTTCCGGTATGATCACGGCTCCGGCGGTGGCTCAGGATCCGGACCAGAATATGGTGGAGGAAATTCCGGTTCAGGACTTAATGGTAATCCGGGCGGACATAACAATCAAAATAATCAGAACAACCAGGGTGGTTACAACCAGCAGCAGCAACAGTCAGGTTACCAGAGCAACCCAAAGCAGTTGAATAGTGGGCAGTACCATGTCTTCACCACTAGCTTGGACAAGCGAGACCGGAAGGTTCAGAGGCGGGCAGTCAACTCTGTTGAACCGGCCGTGCCCCGTTATCTACGCTGGTCTGAACAGCCAATCATATGGAGCAGAGAGGATCACCCTCCCCAGGTTGATAATCCGGGTCAGTTGGCTCTGGTGGTGGCGCCTCAGGTGGGAGGTTACAAGTTCACCAAGGTGCTCATGGATGGAGGGAGCAACATTAATATCTTGTACTATGAGACCTTCCGTCGTATGGGACTAAGAGATAAAAATCTCAAACCGTCCAATACGGTGTTCCACAGTGTGGTACCTGGCAAGTCAGCATATCCTGTTGGTAAGATCGCTCTGGAAGTGGCCTTTGGAGATGATCATGATTCCAGGTCGGAAACATTGACGTTTGAAGTGGTGAAAATCCAAAGTCCATATCACACCCTATTTGGGCGACCGGCCTATGCCAAGTCTATGGCACGGCCCTGTTATGTGTATTTGCAGCTCAAGATGCCGGGTCACAAGGGGACAATAACGGTTCACGGAAGCCGTAAAATCGCTTTGGAGTGCGAGGAAGGAGATGCGGCCTACGCAGAGTCGGTTTGTGCCACCGAGGAGCTGAAGTATTATAAGGACAATGTTGATCCGGCGGACATGACTCCATTAAAGAAGCCAACTACGAAGCATGATCCGGCCCTGAAGTTCAAATCGGCAGCTGAAACTAAGCTTGTTGACTTCGTGCCTGGCGATTCGTCCAAGCAGTTCAGCATCAGTGCCAACTTGGATCCTAAATAGGAAAGCGCGCTCATCGAGTTCATCCGTGAGAATCGGGACATTTTTGCATGGAAGCCCTCTGACATGCCAGGTGTACTAAGGCAACTCGCTGAGCACACCCTTAATGTGGATCCTAAATACAAACCGGTGAAACAGTTCCTCCGCCGGTTTAATGAAGAAAGACGCAAGGTGATTGGAGAAGAGGTAGCCAGGCTCTTAGCAGCTGACTTTATTATTGAAGTTTTCCACCCTGTGTGGCTTGCTAATCCGGTGCTGGTCCTTAAGAAAAATGGCACCTGGCTCATGTGTGTGGATTACACAGATCTTAATAAGGCTTGTCCAGCAGATCCTTTTGCCCTCCCCCATATTGATCAAATTATTGATGCTACGGCGGGTTGTGAGCATTTGAGTTTTTTGGATGCATATTCTGGCTATCATCAGATCAAAATGGCAGTTAAGGACCAGGAGAAGACGTCATTCATAACTCCCTTTGGAGCCTTCTGCTATGTGTCTATGCCCTTTGGGCTCAAGAGTGCCCAGGCAACTTATCAACGGTGTGTACAAAATTGTCTTCATAAGCAGATTGGCCGTAATGTACATGCTTACGTGGATGATATCGTGGTTAAGTCAAGGGAGAAGGAGACTCTGGTTGACGACTTGAAGGAAACCTTTGATAACCTGAGGACGTACAAGATGATGCTTAATCTGGCCAAGTGTGTCTTTGGTGTACCGGCAGGCAAGTTATTGGGTTTTCTGGTGTCCAACAGGGGAATCGAGGATAATCCGGAGAAGATCATAGCCATCACCTCCCTGGCTAAGCCGAAGTGTATCAATGATGTTCAACGCCTGGCAGGCCGGATTGCCGCGTTAAGCCGGTTTATCAGCCGCCTTGGTGAGAAAGCAATCCCTTTGTATCAGATGTTGAAGAAGACAGATCAATTCGCCTGGAGTTCTGCTGCTGATAAAGCTTTTGAGGACTTACAACGGCAGTTGGCCAATCCGCCTGTGCTCGCCGCTCCCATTGACAAGGAGCCGTTGCTGCTATATGTTGCTGCTAATGCTCGTGCGGTCAGTGTGGCTATTGTGGTGGAGCGAAAAGAGGCAGGCAAGGAGCATCCGGTTCAACGTCCGGTCTATTATATCAGCGAGGTACTCATTGAGTCCAAGCAAAGGTATCCGCACTGGCAGAATCTGGTATATGGAGTTTTTATGGCAAGCCGGAAGCTTAAGCAATACTTCCAAGGGCACCCCATTACGGTGGTCAGTTCTGCTCCCTTGGGGGATATCATCCAGAACCGGGAAGCGACTGGACGGATTGCCAAGTGGGCTATAGAGCTTGGGCCGCACGGGTTGAAGTATGTGCCTCGGACGGCGGTTAAGTCTCAAGCACTTGTTGATTTCATCAATGATTGGATGGAACTACAAGCACCCGAAGAAAAGCCGGATCACACATATTGGACCATCCATTTTGACGGATCCAGGCAATTGGAAGGCTCGGGGGCTGGAGTCATAGTAACTTCCCCACGAGGTGATAAGTTTTGTTACGTTCTCCGCTTAATGTTCCCTTGTACTAACAATGCAGCTGAGTATGAAGCCTTGCTCCATGGCCTCCGGATGGCTAAGGAGATGAATATAAGTCGAGTTAAGTGCTTCGATGACTCGGACCTCGTGGCTCAACAAGTGTCTGGCACTTGGGATTCCAAGGACCCACTCATGGCAGCATATCGTCGTGAGGTGGATATTGTTGCAGGTCATTTTAAAGGCTATCAGGTGGACCACGTGGACCGACGGAAGAATGAAGCGGCGGACACTTTAAGCCGGCTGGGCTCTCAGCGCAAACCGGTGCCGCCCAATGTTTTTCTGGATGTGCTGCACAACCCGTCGGTCAAGCTCCCTGATGAAGCGGATTTGGCTATTCCTGACCCGGAGGCTCAATTGGTGGCAGCTCTTCATGTCATTCCGGATTGGACGCTTCCTTACCTGGCGTACATGAACCGGGGCGAGTTACCAGAGGATGAGACTCTGGCCCGACAGATAATCCGGTGGTCCAAGTCCATGACCATTGTCAATGGCGAGTTGCATCATTGCAGTGTATCAGGGGCGTTTCAACGCTGTGTGTCTCCTAAAGAAGGCTGTGAAATTTTGCGTGAGATCCACGAAGGAGATTGTGGTCACCACGCCGGTTCGAAATCTTTGGTGGCTAAAGCGTTCCGCCATGGCTTCTATTGGTTAACTGCTCATGCTGATGCGGAGGATCTGGTCAGACGATGTGACGGTTGCCAAAAGTTTTCAAGACGTGCTCATGTGCCGGCTCAAGAATTGAGAATGATTCCAATTACTTGGCCATTTGCGACTTGGGGGCTGGATATGGTTGGGCCTTTCAAAAGGTCCAAAGATAAGAAGACCCACCTCCTGGTGGCGGTTGACAAGTTTACAAAGTGGGTGGAGGCAGAACCTGTTAGCAAGTGTGATGCGGCCACGGCGGTTCAGTTCATCAAAAAAGTGATTTTCCGGTTTGGCTTTCCACACAGTGTTATCACAGATAATGGTACCAATTTGTCTAAGGGTGCCATGAAGGAGTTCTGCGAACGGGAGCACATCTGGCTTGACGTTTCATCCATAGTGCACCCACAGTCCAAAAGCAGAAAGGGCTAATCAAGAGATCTTGAGAGGCATCAAGCCCCGGCTTATGGTTCCTTTGCAGAGAACACCGGGTTGTTGGGTAGAAGAGTTACCATCTGTGTTATGGAGCATCAATACCACACCCAATAGATCAACGGGATACACACCATTCTTCATGGTCTATGGAGCGGAGGCGGTTCTCCCTAGTGATACCCGCCATGATTCACCTCGTGTGGCAGCTTATGTTGAAGCGGACAACGAGACAGCACGGCAAGATGCTTTGGACTAGTTGGATGAAGAGCGTGATACAACAGCTGCTCGCTCGGCGATTTACCAATAGGATCTTCGTCGTTATCACAGTCGCCGAGTTAGAACCAGAACCTTTCAAGAGGGAGTTTGGTGCTTCGGCTCATCCAAGATCAGACTGATATGCATAAGTTATCCCCACCTTGGGAGGGACCTTTCGTGGTCAGCAAGAATCTGCACAACGGGTCATACTATCTGATCGATATTCAAGAGCATAAAGACTCACGTACATCAGAGGAGGAGACCAACAGGCCGTGGAACATAGCTCATCTTCGGCCTTACTATACCTGAGCCATTGGCTCTACTTATGTACATATTACGACGATGTATATATTATGATTAAGATAATAAACCGGAGCCTCAGCTAAAGTGGGGTATCTGTTCTTTTACATCATGTGTGGTTACACGGAGTTGTTCTAAAGCGGCCTCCGGTTTACCCCTTGAGTTAGCTTTTCAAAGCATCATGTAATATCACTTGGGGGCTTGGTCGTATCCGAACCAATGCAACACCATTTGATAGGCGAAAAGCCACCAAATCACTTGGGGACATGGTCAAGTCTGAACCAGTCACGCCTCTTGATCGGCCTAAGGCCACAGAATCACTTGGGGGCTTGGTCGAACCCGAACCATTGCCACGCCTCTTGATCGGCATAAATGCCACGATTTCATTTGGGGACCTGGCTGACTTGAACCATAGCTACACCTGCCGGGAGCTTGGTCACGTCCGACCATGGTAACGCCATCTGATCGGCTCAAATAAGCCTCTTTTTGCAAACGGTTTTATCATTGCCTTTGCTTCACAATTTTCTTTGATAGATATTTCTTTCTTTCTTTTGTGTTTTTAAACCGACAAAGTTTTAAACCGGTTCAAACTGTCAATTGACGGAACACGGTCCATTTTTAATCCGGAGACTATTTGCCCGGTTTGATTTTTTATTAACATCTTATTATGGAGTAACACGGTGTTTTATTATAACCCGGCACGGTTTACACGGGAAACCGGCATTATATATATACAGGAGCTGCTATCTCCTCCAACAGTGTGGGTTTATAAACCTCCGCTTCAATATTGGCCAAGCCAACTTCATGCCCAACGATGGCAGGTATTATGTATCCCAAAGATTTGATCATATGCTTAAATTTCAGATATTTTTATTTCACATATGCAGACATCATACTCCACCTGACGGTACAATCGCGGTGGCACTTTAAGATTTTTTGTATTGCAGAAAATACTTTGGAAAATTCATCACCCAAAGGAAGAACAAGTTGCAGTAATTATGCACGAAGGCATATCAAAATCAAGAGTATCGGCTAGCCTATTACAAGGCAACACGGTGCCCAAAATAAGATCATTGTTTTTTTCGCAAAGGAGAAGAAGTTTAAACCAGCTTCCGGTTCAAGCTTGGTCACCAGCCTGGCCTGATGGTTGTGGGTCATCCCGCACCGCTTCAACTTCAGCTTCCCTACCCAGTGGCTGGAAATCAACAGTTGTCCAGTCGATTCCCATTAAGGCTTGAAAGACAGCTTCATCATGGATCAGCAACGACGGTTCAATATCAGGAGCGTAAGTATGCTTACGGATTGGAGGGATCAGATTCTCCGCTTCAGGAATTCGTGCAACCATTCGTTTGTTCTGGTTGTCATATTGGGCTTGATAATGAGACAAGTCTGCCTCTTCCACCAATTGGGAAGCTAGAGGGCGCACCTCCCGGTTTATCGCTCTTAGGTCCTCCTCATTGAATTCTGAGCCATCTTCCTTCAAGTGGGGGTAGCCTTGAGCCGCTTCAACAGGATCAAAATCCGGCACCCACGCTTTTGCCCGGATTAAGGCATTGATAGAACCGGTTCGAGCAGCAGATTTTTTCAGCTCTTCAACCCGGGCAGGAAGCATAGACAGTCTTTTCAGGGTGTCTTGAATCAAGGTGGGCGCCGGGCTGTTGTGGGACGCAATTGAGATGATTCGTTGCATGCCAGTATACAATTGCTCTGTCAATGTGTAGGCAGCCTTCAACTTCTTCCGCACATCTGACCCCAAGTGACCAATGCGTGTCCCTACGACATTACAAAGGATTCACAAACCGGACACATTATAAGAAGGCCAAGTTACTACAGAAGTCAAGAAAGCTTACCAAAGATGGCGGCAGTCATGGCATGCACTTAACGCTTTACGCTGGTCAGTTCATCTACCACCGGTTTAAGTGCGGCTTCGGCATTTTCAACTCGCTTAGTCAAAGCGGCCTTCTCAGTAGCCCAGCCCGCCCGCTCTTTCTTGAAGTATTCCTTAAGCTGTTCCATGACGCTTAAGGCGCTGGTCAACTTCTCTTTTGCTTTTGAGGTTTCAGTCTGTTGGGACTTCAGATTTTCTTGGAGATCAGCGACTTGGTTTTCTTTTGTCTTCAGCTCAGCCTGCATACAGACAGTTATATGATTCAGCAAGCAGTACAAGAATTGAAGTACCAACCACATAACAAGTTATGCACTTGGCCCTTGGGGGCTAATGCCTATTTGATCTTCATCTTTCACTTGATTATAAAGTCCCAAGATCAATACAAGTATTCAACTTGGCACTTGGGGGCTAATGGCTATTTGCTCGAATAAATTATGATGCTGCGATCTCAATTACTTAAAGTCCCGGTTTAACTACACTAAGTTGAACCGGCCCTTGGGGGCTACATCAGCGAATTCCGAAGCATTGGGATTTATATTAGCAAGTCCCGGTTTGAATGAAGATTCTAAACCGGCCCTTGGGGGCTAGGAGAGTTGACAGATTGAAGTACATACGCAGATAAGCATATGGAAGTTACCTCATATTTCTCTTTCATCATATTAACCAGACCAGCTTCATAGTCACGGCTGGTGTATAGCCGGTTCAGATAGCCGGAATGGAGATCTTGGGTGTTCAGAGCGGCATAAGTTGTCAGATGGGCATTCCATTTTCCCTTGCCAATGGCAGCAAATTCTTCCTTGGCAGTGTGTCTGGATAAAGCAACGGGATTGCCTGGCTCTGTGCGACCAATGACAGTAATGACAACCTCATCATCCTTGGCATCGCCGGTTTGCACTGGGGCCATTGGTTTATCAGTAGGCTTTGATGGACTGGTGGATTTCTCAATCCGGATGGGGCTTGTGGGCTGGTTGACAGGGCCTGAGGTGTCAATAGGCCTTTCTTCAGCAATAAAATCGTTATCCTGCTGTGGTGGATCATTGGGTATATCTTCATGAATAGCCGCTTCAAGATCTGGTGTTTTACCCGGTTCAGGGACGGCGTCCTCCTCGGCCGCTTTATCCAGGCGAGCCTTCTTGCTCGGCCTAGGCTTGGCCCTGAAAGGAATAACAAAGTCAAATACAACATATGTTCCAAGGTGATGTACCAGAAATATTATGATAAGTATAGCTTACCCAAGCACTGTTTTGAGCGGTGGCAGCTGAGTAGCCGATGACTCGCCAGAGGATGAGTGGGAAGTAACCTGATAATCGGAGTCAGATGGATTAAGAGGTTGACGAAAACAGCCCGCTTTAGGACAAGCACTGACAAGCAAATTAGAGACCTCTGAACGGCGTTTCCGAACCGGACTATTCGATAAACCGACGGAGGTAACTACCTGGCCGTTGTGCCGGGTTGTGCGGCGAGCTTCGTGCTGTTGGGTCTTCATAAGAAATTTGGGATCCAAGTAAGCAAGAGGATGAGAAAATTTAACCTTCCGGTTTGCCTGACGGATTTTTAGCAAAGGCAAAGGGTTTGAATCGGAAGAGAGAGTAATTACCTCTGTAGCATCAGCATGGCTGGTTTCGGCATCATCCTGACAAATGTCATCATCAATAAGGCATGTGAAAAATAAGTCAAGTGAGTCAAGCTCTACCTCAAGGTCCGGATTACCCACATCATCATCAGCGGCCGGATTAGAAGATGCAGTAGTTTTCTTCTTATGAGAAGGCCGTTTCACGACTTTAGTCTTTGGCCGGGTTGGTCTTTCCGGTTTGTCTGTTTTTTCTGGCTTCTCCTGGGGAAGTTTCTTGCTCCAAAATGGATCATTGCCCTGTTTAAACAAACATTGATATTAAACAATGACCAGATATATCAATAACAGGTTCACTAAAAAGAAAAAACAAACTCTTACAGCTGGCGGTCTGTTGGTGGCACAGAAGGGAAGCAGGCCGGTTCAAGCACAGACGTGTTCCGGTTCATTCAGCATTTTATTCACAGCCTCTGTGATTTCTTTGTCGGTGAGGTGGATGTTAGCATGCCGCAATGGGTCATCAACACTGCCAGTATACTCGCACATCAAACCGGAGCGCTGACTAAGGGGCAGTATGCTCCACGATATCCAACAGCGAGCGAGATCAACCCCTGTTAAACCATTGGCCATGAAGGCTCTGAGCTTGGACAGTTGAGGAGCGTATTTGCTTCTCTCCTTGGCAGTCAACCTTTGCGGAAAGGGGTGTGTATTGCTAAGCCGCTCCGGACGAAAGCCAGGCAAAGGATTTTCATAGCTGGGGAGGTGTCTTTGCAATAGAACCATGTTTGATTCCACTCTTTGGGGTGGCTGTGCAGTTTGGCGTGAGGGTATGTGACCTCTTTCCTTTTCTGAATCGCCACAGCACCCAATTCCGTATTGGAACCGTCAGTAAACTCAGTGCGGCGGTTTAGATGGAAGCAGTCTTTGAAAAACTCAACTGTGGGCTCCTCTTGAAAGAACACCTCACAGAGCACTTGGAAGTGACACATGTTTGTAACAGAGTTGGGGCCAGTGTCTTGAGGGCGGATTTGAAAATTGGCTAAAACATCCCAGTAAAATTTAGAACCGGGCGGCTTAAAGCCCCGGGCTAAGTGATCTACGAAAACGACGACCTCTCCTTCTTGAGGTGTGGGAGGGCATTCTTTGCCAGGGACCCTCCAATGGATGGTTTTTGCTGCCTAAAGCGCCGATCAGGACTAAATTGTTCAGTTGAGTCTCTGTGACGCGAGAAGGAACCCAGTTGCACTCATATACTTGCTTGGCCATGATGAAATCTACAAGATAGGTGATTTCCGGTTCAAGAATGCATTGATTAAAGTACACTGGTATGTACAATGTTAAACCGGAGACAGCTCTATCTAAACCGGAGTTTTATGAAGCAACAGCATCTGGCGGTTCAACAAGGGGACTAATGGTATATACCGGTTTGTTAATTTTTTCTACACCAAGTTAAACCGCCGGATCTAAGCATTGAAACAGTTGAGATTGCGGATGGGTAAGTGTACAGAAACAGATTTCACAAGATTTCTCTACAGCGATGGATCTGAAGCAAGTTCAGAAAAGAAGGAAAATATTCAAAAGCTCAAAGCAGAACAGTATTGAATCAATGGGAGGAAATATATGTGAGATCTATGGTTTTAGGCATGAAACTAAAGGCGGATACTAAAAGTTATCACTACACAGAGAAGGGGTTCACAGATGCATCCAGGAGCTAGCATAATACGAACATGAACAGGTGATGAACGCAGCAAGAACACGAAACCCTAGAACAGATCTATGTTGAGAAGAGCAGAAGACCTACCAGAGCTGAGGAAGATGCGGAAGGTCGCCGCAGTTTTCTGGTACGCTCAGGTTGATGCAGCGGCCAAAGTCGATGCAGAAGACGACGGCGGCGGCGGAGCTCTGAAGACTGGCGACGCGAGGAAGACGAAGAGGAAGGGCACGAAGGGGAAAAAGAAATGACCCTTCGGCCCTATTTATAAGGCAAAAGACATGTGTCAGGCGCGTGAATCCAGGAACCGAAAATTTCGGAAGCGGAGCTGTCGCCTCGTTGTTGTGAGTTTATTAAACAAGGAGATATCATGGATGTTTTCTTTATGACAGATGACGTCACCTCGGCTTACAGCAACTGGAGAGGATGACATCATGGCGGTTCAGCAACTACGAGAAGATGTTGAAGATGAAGATTTTGCTAAGGATTGACATGAACCCGTTCAAATCAATCTGGGGCCTAATGTTGGGAATATTACTATTGGGCGTAAACCGGCCTATGTGGGCCGGGTTAACTTCATCAGTAACTCAAGAGTGTTAAAGCCCAAGAAGATAGATGAGGGCCTGAGGCCCGTAGTCGGTTTAAGACTTGTAGCCATAAACCGGCATCTGTATGTAAACTTGTATTGTAAGATAGGAATAAGGAGAGACCAACCCGGATACGAATATGAACCGGTGTTAGGACTCTGTGAACCGACGGGCGTCACCCGTGTATATAAGGGGACGACCCGGCGGCGGTTCAGGCAGACAACAACTCGAGACTTAGGCGAAGCTTGTTTGCTCCCTAGTCATCGAAACCTCATCAATCCCATCACAACTAGACGTAGGCTTTTACCTTCATCGAAGGGGCCGAACTAGTATAAACCCTCTTGCGTCCCTGTGTCCACTTTAATCCCTTCGAGCTAACCCATTGCGATGGCCTCACGACTAAGTCCTTTCTCTAGGACATCTGCCGTGACAAAACCACGACACGCAAGATCATGGTGATGCATAGCAACGAGAGGGGAGAGTGTTGTCTACGTACCCTCCTAGACCGGCAACGGAAGCGTTGACACAACGTAGAGGAAGTAGTCGTACGTCTTCCTGATCCGACCGATCCAAGTACCGAACGTACGGCACCTCCGAGTTCTGCACACATTCAACTCGGTGACGTCCCTCAAGCTCTGATCCAGCAAAGTGTTGAGGGAGAGTTTCGTCAGCACGATGGCGTGATGACGGTGATGATGTTCTACCGACACAGGGCTTTGCCTAAGCACCGCTACGATATGACCGAGGTGGAATATGGTGGAAGGGGGCATCGCACACGGCTAAGGAACGATCACGAAGATCAACTTGTGTGTCATGGGGTGCCCCCTTGCCCCCGTATATAAAGGAGGCAGAGGGGGAGGTGCGGCCGGCCCAAGGGGTGCGCCTGGAGGAGTCCTACTCCCACCGGGAGTAGGACTCCCCCCTCTTGCCTTGTTGGAAAAGGAAGGGGGAAGGGAGAAAGAGGAAAGGGGGGCGCCGCCCCCCCCCCCTTCCTTGTCCTATTCGGACTAGGGGGAGGGGCGTGTGGCCTACCCTGGCCGGGCCTCCTCTTCTCCCTTAGGGCCCATGTAGGCCCAATAACCCCAGGGGTGTTCCGGTAACCCCCCTGGTATTTCGGTAAAATCCTGATTTCACCCGGAACGTTTCCGATATCCAAATATAGGCTTCCAATATATCAATCTTTATATCTCGACCATTTCGAGACTCCTCGTCATGTCCGTGATCACATTCGGGACACCGAACAACCTTCGGTACATCAAAACACAAAACCCCTAATTATGATCGTCACTGAACTTTAAGCGTGCGGACCCTACGGGTTCAAGAACTATGTAGACATGACCGAGACACGTCTCCGGTCAATAACCAATAGCGGAACCTAGATGCTCATATTGGCTCCTACATATTCTACAAAGATCTTTATAGGTCAGACCGCATAACAATATACGTTGTTCCTTTTGTCATCGGCATGTTACTTGCCCGAGATTCGATCCTCGGTATCTCAATACCTAGTTCAATCTCGTTACTGGCAAGTCTCTTTACTCGTTCCATAATACATCATCCCGCAACTAACTTATTAGTTGCAATGCTTGCAAGGCTTGAGTGATGTGCATTACCGAGAGGGCCCAGAGATACCTCTTCGACAATCGGAGTGACAAATCCTAATCTCGAAATACGCCAACCCAACAAATACCTTTGGAGACACCTGTAGAACACCTTTATAATCACCCAGTTATGTTGTGACGTTTGGTAGCACACAAAGTGTTCCTCCGGTAAACGGGAGTTGCATAATCTCATAGTCATAGGAACATATATAAGTTATGAAGAAAGCAGAAGCAACAAACTAAACGATCAAGTGCTAAGATAATGGAATGGGTCAAGTCAATCACATCATTCTCCTAATGATGTGATCCCGTTAACCAAATAACAACTCATGTCTATGGTTAGGAAACATAACCATCTTTGATCAACGAGCTAGTCAAGTAGAGGCATACTAGTGACACTCTGTTTGTCTATGTATTCACACATGTATTATGTTTCCGGTTAATACAATTCTAGCATGAATAATAAACATTTATCATGATACAAGGAAATAAATAATAACTTTATTATTGCCTCTAGGGCATATTTCCTTCATCTAGTATGTAATGTTGAATAATAATTTTAGTGATTTTCTACAGTAGATAATGATAAGGTTTTTGCATTGGCTTATACTAACTTATCTCACGAGTTCTTGTTGAGTTTTGTGTGGATGAAGCTTTTGAGATTTAGGAAAACTGTGACATGAGAAGAATTAAGGAGACACAAAAGCTCAAGCTTGGGGATGCCCAAGGCACCCCAAGATAATATTTCAAGGAGTCTCAAGCATCTAAGCTTGGGGATGCGCCGGTAGGCGTCCCACCTTTCTTCATCAACAATTATCGGTTAGTATCAGTTGATCATAAGTTTTTGCTTCTCCACATGAGTTGTGGTACTGTTGGAATGTCATTTTATTTTGATTTGCTTGCTGTTTTAATAAATTACTTAGATCTGAAAGTTTTTAAATAAAATAGAGTCCTCAAATAGTTGCCAGGGAGGCTAGGTAAGTGGCATTCACATCCCGTCAACGAAGCTCTTTTCTATATCATTTACTCTTGTGCTTCACTTATATTCTATGAGTAAATTGATTGAATAAATTGAATGTCATGAAGTTAAAATCATATCATGCCTAGTGGTAGCTTCACATTGGGTTTAGAAAGTGAAATATTTTGAGGCTTGACAATCACAATATTGGTCATACAAGCAATTCACGAATAATTAGTATAAGGAAGAGAATTTCACATGCAAATACACTATCATGGAAATCTTTTGTGATTGTGAGCCCCCATGAAAATATTATATGCCAAAATTGTTGAGGTTGGACAAGGAAGACAATGTAATGGTTTATGTTTGTTCATATTCACATAGAAGTTATATTGTCATAGATCCTTCAACATGTGGTGCTTTCCCCCATCTTCACTAGCCAAAAATTCCGCACCAAGTAGAGATACTACTTGTGCATCCAAAAACCCTTAAACCCAAATCTTATCTTCAAGAGTCCACCATACCTACCTAAGGATTGAGCAAGATCCTTCAAGTAAGTTGTCATCGGTGCAATAAGGCAATAAAAATTGCTTCTAAAAGTGTGAGATCATTTAGTGTAAGAGAAAATTGAGCGTTGTACGAACTTGTGATGGCAAAGAATAAAAGCGACAAACTGCATAATAAAGGTTGCTATCATAAGGGGCAATATAATGTGACGTTCTTTTGCATTAAGGGGTTGAGCATACAAACAAATAAGCGCTTGGCAACCTCTGCTTCCCTCTGCGAAGGCCTATGTTTTACTTTTCAGCATTTACTTTTATGCAAAGAGTCAAAGTATTTCTCTCTATTCCTTTTTATTTTCTCTTTTCGCAAGCATCATGTGGTGAGGAAAGATCTAGGCACATATGTACAGTTGAATATGGGTGGCATGAGTTATTATCGTTGACATCACCCTTGAGGTGAATACGTTGGGAGGCGAAATCATAAGACCCTATCTTTCTATGTGTCCGGTTGAAACGTTTTGCTCATGTGTACAAGGTGAGTGTTAGCAATCATAGAAGACTATACGATGGCTGAGTATGTGGAGCTCTTACTTAAACTCTATTGAATAAGTTGAATTGCAATTGCTTGGTGACTGAGAACACATGTTGTTGGGTTTCAAGAAAATTCATTGTTTGAACCTTAACATGTGAATGGGTTGCCACTATAACATGAAAAGTTTTATAGGAAAGAATTGCTGTTATGATGCTAGGAAAAGTGATTGAAATTATCATTGATCAAACTTGTGCACCTTGCTAGCATTCACACTTCATAAATTATTTCTTTTATCATTTACCTACTCGAGGACGAGTAGGAATTAAGCTTGGGGATGCTGATACATCTCCAACATATCTATAATTTATGAAGTATTCATGCCAATATACTTTCATTCTTGGATGTCTTACAATCATTTTATAGCAACTTTATATCATTTTTTGGGACTAACCTATTGACCCAGTGCCCAGTGCCAGTTGTTGTTTTTTGCTTGATTTTTACATCGCAGAAAATCAATATTAGATGTAGTCCAAACACCGTGAAACTTTTTGTGGATATGGACCAGGAGACTCTCGATGGGCCATAGCAGCACCTTGGGGGTGCCCCGAGGGGGGCATAACTCACCAGGGCATGCCAGGGCCCCGTGGCGCGCCCAAGTGGGTTGTTCCCTCCTCAATGGCCTCCCGTACCCCTTCTTTACACTATAAATTCCCAAATATTCTGAAACCCCTCGGGGTTAACCTAGATCGGAAGTTTCGCAGTCGCAAGGCTCCGTAGCCACCGAAAACCAATCTAGACCCGTTCCTGCACCCTGCCGGAGGGGGGGGGGTCATCTCCGATGGCCATCTTCATCATCCCGGCGGCCGCCACGATGAGGAGGGAGTAGTTCACCCTCAGGGCTGAGGGTTTGTACTAGTACCTATGTGTTTGATCTCTCTCTCTCGTGATCTATATCATGGGCTTTCTCAATATAGTCAGATCATATGATGTTTCTCCCCTCTATACTCTTGTTGTGATGAATTGAATCTTTACCCTTTGAAGTTTTGTCTTGTCGAATTGAATATTCAGATATGAGAACACATGATGTATGTCTTGCAGTATGAATACTTAAGGTGACAATGGGGTATCATATTGATTCACTTGATATGTGTTTTGGCATTCAACTCGCGGATTCCTGCGGTGACATTGGGATAATCTTTGCGTAGGGGTTGATGCACGTTTTTATTATCTTTTCTCCGATAGAAACTTTGGGGTCTCCTTGTAGTTCTTTGTGTCAGGTTGAGTATTATGAATATGAATTTGCTTTGGTGTTATTTTAGTACGAACTCTAGGATAGATCGAACAGAAAGAATAGCTTTGTGTTATTTTAGTACGAACTCTTGAATAGATCGAATGGAAAGAATAGCTTTGAGGTGGTTTCGTACCCTACAAACAATTTCTATCTTTTTTTCTCCAGTAATAGGAACTCGGGAGTGATTCTTTATTGCACTTTGAGGGATAATCATATGATCCAACTATGTTAGCACTCTTGAGAGATTGCACTAGTGAAAGTACGAACCTTAGGCCTTGTTTTTAGGCATTGCAATACAGTTTTTGTGCCCGTTTACTATTTGCTACCTTGCTGTTTTTATTTATTCAGATTATAAAGATATATTTCCACCATCCATATTACACTTTTATCACCATCTCTTTGCCGAACTAGTGCACCTATACAATTTGCCATTGTATTGGGTGTGTTGGGTTGCAGGGTTCTTTGAGAGAGACCATCTTCATCCTACACCTCTCACGGATTAATAAACCTTAGGTAATCCACTTGAGGGAAAATTGCTACTGTCCTACAAAACTCTGCGCTTGGAGGCCCAGCACGTGTCTACAAGAATAAAGTTGTGTAGTAGACATCTGGGTGCGGGGCGCAAGTTCCCCGCGGAAGCAGCACTTAGATGGCTATCTTAGAGTTGCGTGGGTTGAAGGTACTGCTGCCGTCGGATCTAGATGACAGTGAGTCTTTGTGGATTGGCCCGGGGGCGGCGCAACCACGGCAGTGCGGTGGTGCGGGGAGCGGGCTTTTGGTCGGGACCATGGACGGAAGAGGCAGGCTGCTCTGCCGGTGGTCGCTGGCTCTTCAAGGAAGATTCCGTATAGTGTCAGCAGGGAGGCACAAGACGGCCATCAAGCCATCCGGCGTAGATCGGACAGTACCAAAATAAAATAAAATTGTGTGAAGAGGAAAGGGTGATGCAGCAAAGTAGCATAAGTATTTCCCTCAGTTTTTGAGAACCAAGGTATCAATCCAATAGGAGGCCACACGCAAGTCCCTCGTACCTACACAATCAAATAAGAACCTCATAACCAATGCGATAAAGGGGTTGTCAATCCCTTCACGGTCACTTACGAGAGTGAGATGTGATAGAGATAATAATGATAAGATAAATATTTTTGGTATTTTTCTAATATAGATTTAAAGTGAAGATTGCAAAGTAAAATAGATTGGAAACTTATATGATGGAAAATAGACCCGGGGGCCATAGGTTTCACTAGTGGCTTCTCTCAAGATAGCATAAGTATTACGGTGGGTGAACGAATTATTGTCGAGCAATTGATAGAAAAGCGAATAATTATGATCATGTATATAGGTATCACGTCTTATTAAGGCATGATCATGGGGGCCATAGGTTTCACTAGTGGAGTAGGCACACCCCCTGCCTCGACAATAACCCGGGGGCCATAGGTTTCACTAGTGGCTTCTCTCAATATCTAGGCATGATCATGTATATAGGTATCACGTCAGTGACAAGTAGACCGACTCCTGCCTACATCTACTACTATTACTCCACACATCGACCGCTATCCAGCATGCATCTAGAGTATTAAGTTCATAAGAACAGAGTAACTCATTAGGTAAGATGACATGATGTAGAGGGATAAACCCAAGCTATATGATATAAACCCCATCTTTTTATCCTCGATGGCAACAATACAATATGTGTCGTTTCCCTTTCTGTCATTGGGATCGAGCACCGCAAGATTGAACCCAAAGCTAAGCACTTCTCCCATTGCAAGAAAGATCAATCTAGTAGGCCAAACCAAACTGATAATTCGAAGAGACTTGCAAAGATAACCAATCATGCATAAAAGATTTTAGAGAAGAATCAAATAATGTTCATAGATAGACTTGATCATAAACCCACAATTCATCGGATCTCGACAAACACACCGCAAAAAGAGTTACATCGAATAGATCTCCAAGAAGATCGAGGAGAACTTTGTATTGAGATCCAAAGAGAGAGAAGAAGCCATCTAGCTAATAACTATGGACCCAAAGGTCTGGAGTAAACTAGTCACACATCATCGGAGGAGCCATGGAGTTGATGTAGAGGCCCTCCGTGATCGATGCCCCCTTCGGTGGAGCTCCGGAAAAGGCCCCAAGATGGGATCTCTTGGGTACAGAAGGTTGCGGCGGTGGAAATAGGGTTTCATGGTGCTCCTGGATGTTTTCGGGGTATGTGAACATATATAGGAGGAAGAAGTTGGTCGGTTGAGCCACGAGGGGCCCACGAGGGGGAGGGCGCGCCCAGAGGGGTAGGCACACCCCCTGCCTCGTGGACTCCTTGTTCGTTTCCTGACGTCCACTCCAAGTCCTCTGGATCATGTTTGTTCCAAAATCACGCTCCTGAAGGTTTCATTCTGTTTGGACTCCGTTTGATACTCCTTTTCTGCGAAACACTGAAATAGGCAAAAAAACAGCAATTTGCACTGGGCCTTGGGTTCATAAGTTAGTCCCAAAAATAATATAAAAGTGTAAAATAAATCCCATTAACATCCAAAACGGATAATATAATAGTATGGAACAATAAAAAATTATAGATATGTTGGAGACGTATCAAGCATCCCCAAGCTTAATTCCTGCTCGTCCTCGAGTAGGTAAATGATAAAAACAGAATTTTAGATGTGGAATGCTTTCTAGCATGTTCTTTAATGTATTTTTTCTATTGTGGCAAGAATTTTCAGATCCGAAAGATTCAAGATAAAAGTTTATTGTTGACATAAAAATAGTAATACTCCAAGTATGCTAATCAAGCAATTATGTCTTATCAAAATACCATAGCCAAAGAGAACTTATCCCTACAAAATCATATAGTTTGGCCATGCTTCATTTTTGTCACACAAAATGCTCCCATCATGCACAACCCCGATGACAAGCTAAGCAATTGTGTCATACTTAGCCTTTTCAAACTCTTTCAACTTTTACGCAATATATGAGCGCGAGCCATGGACATAGCACCATGGGTGGAATAGAATATGATGATTGAGGTTGTGTGAGAAGACAAAAAGGGAGAAAGTCTCACATTGACGCGGCTAATCAATGGGTTATGGAGATGCGCATCGATTGATGTCAATGCAAGGAGTAGGGATTGCCATGCAACAGATGCACTAGAGCTATAATTATATGAAAGCTCATCAAAGAAACTAAGTGGGCATGCATCCAACTTGCTTGCTCACGAAGGCCTAGGGCATTTGAGGAAGCCCATCATTGGAATATACAAGCCAAGTTCTATAATGAAAAATTCCCACTAGTATATGAAAGTGACAAAATAAGAGACTCTCTATCATGAAGATCATGGTGCTACTTTGAAGCACAAGTGTGGAAAAAAGATAGTAACATTGCCCCTTCTCTCTTTTTCTCTCTTTGTCTCTTTTTTTGTTTGGGCCTTCTTCTCTTTTTTTATGGCCTCTTTTTTTAATTTATTTTTCGTCCGGAGTCTCATCTCGACTTGTGGGGGAATCATAGTATCCATCATCCTTTCCTCACATGGGACAATGCTCTAATGATGATCATCACACTTTTATTTACTTACAACTCAAGAATTACAACTTGATACTTAGAACAAAATATGACTCTATGTGAATGCCTCCGGTGGTGTACCGGGATTGCGATGAATCAAGAGTGACATGTATGAAAAATTAAGCATGGTGGCTTTGCCACAAATACGATGTCAACTACATGATCATGCAAAGCAATATGACAATGATGATGCGCGTCATAATAAATGGAACGGTGCAAAGTTGCATGGCAATATATCTCGGAATGGCTATGGAAATGCCATAATAAGTAGGTATGGTGGTTGTTTTTAGGAAGATATAAGGAGGCTTATGTGTGATAGAGCGTATCATACCATGGGGCTTGGATGCACCGGTGAAGTTTGCACCAACTCTCAAGGTGAGAAAGGGCAATGCACGGTACCGAAGTGGCTAGCAATGATGGAAGGGTGAGAGTGCGTATAATCCATGGACTCAACATTAGTCATAAAGAACTCACATACTTATTGCAAAAATCTACAAGTCATCAAAACCAAGCACTACGCGCATGGTCCTAGGGGGATAGATTGGTAGGAAAAGACCATCACTCATCCCCGATCGCCACTCATAAGGAAAGCAATCAAGGAACACCCCATGCTTCAAATTTGTCACACAACGTTTACCATATGTGGATGCTACGGGACTTGCCAACTTCAACACAAGTATTCATCAATTTCACAATTACTCAACTAGCACACCTCTAATATTACCACCTTTATATCTCAAAACAACTATCACGCATCCAACTTCTCTTAGCATTTAAAATTCAGAACCAAAGTGAATTACCATGCTGTTCTAAAGGACTCTCAAAATGATATAAGTGAAGCATGAGAGATGAACTATTTCTATAAAATCCGCCATGCTCTAAAAGATATAAGCAAAGTACTAGAGCAAAAATTTATCAAACTCAGAAGATATAAGTGAAGCACATAGAGTATTCTAATAAATTTCAATTCATGTGAGTCTCTCCCAAAAGGTGTGTACAGCAAGTATGATTTTGGTAAACTAAAAAGCAAAGACTCAAATCATACAAGACGCTCCAATCAAAACACATATCATGTGGCGAATAAAAATATAGCCCCAAGTAAAGTTACCGATGGACGAACACGAAAGAGGGGATGCCTTCTGGGGCATCCCCAAGCTTAGGCTTTTGGTTGTCCTGGATTTTATCTTGGGGTGCCTTGGGCATCCCCAAGCTTATGCTCTTGCCACTTCTTGTTCCATAATCCATCAAATCTTTACCCAAAACTTGAAAACTTCACAACACAAAACTTAAAGGAAAATCTCGTGAGCTCCATTAGTAAAAGAAAACAAACCACCACTTCAAGGTACCGTAATGAACTCATTCTTTATTTATATTGGTGTTAAACATACTGTATTCCAACTTTTCTATGGTTCATAAACTCTATTACTAGCCATAAATTCATCAAAATAAGCAAACAACACATGAAAAACAAAATCTGGCCACAGAATACCTTAAAGACCTCTTTCACCTTCCATTATCAATGGAGGCTCATGAGCAATTCTTGTTGCTTGAAAATATGTGTTACTACATGAGGCAATCACAGTATCAAAACCACACAGACACTTGGAGCTACATCTGGGGTAATGAACATTTTTCCTCTGCCAAGGCCTACAATGTTATGATTGGCTTCAAACAAACCCCACCCCACTTCAACTGGATCTGGGACTCATCATGCCAACCCAAACACAAAATGTTCTTCTGGATGCTTTTACATGACAGACTCAATACAAGGAATCTTCTGAGAAGGAAATCCTTTGTGTTAGAAGACTATAACTGTGCCCTCAGGGGTGCCAACAGGAGGAAACCCTGCATCACTTGTTCTGGGGATGCACTTTTGCCAAGAGATGTTGGGATCACATCTGCCCCACCAGAACTCCAAATTTATCTGTTTTTGAGGCTTTCCAGGACATTAAAGAAAAGCTAAGATTACCTTTTTTCATGGACATAATAATACTTAGTTCTTGGGCCATTTGTATTTCCAGAAACAACAAGATCTTTGAACATATCTACCCCACTTTTCAAGGATGGAAGAACATTTTCCTGATGGAGCTGAAGTTACTCAAGCACAGGATGAGACCAAAGCATGCCAATCAATTCAACTCATGGCTGGTTCTTCAAGGAGAGCTTCATTTCTCTTTCTTGGTAACTTCTTCATGCCTAGGTCTTTAGCTATAGCCCTAGCATTATCTTCTCTTAGCCTTTCTCTTTTCTTCTTCTTCTTCTTCTTCTTCTTCTTCTTCTTCTTCTTCTTCTTCTTCTTCTTCTTCTTCTTCTTCTTCTATTTTTCTTTTCTTGGGGCTTCCCTCAAGCCCTTGATGTTTTTATCTTGTTTATTTGTCCTGTTGGACCTTGTCTTCTGATTATAAAAATTGCAGTGGGGTGTTTTGCCATACTATTTATAGTAAAAAAACAGAATCTGTCAAAAACAGAACAATCTGTAGTAATCTTCATGTTTTGTATACTTCTGGAACCCCAAAAATTTCTAAAATAAATTGCTAGACGTCAGGAATTTATCTATTAATCATCTGCAAAAAGAATTAACTAAATAGCACTCTCCAGTAAAAAATGGCAGGAAATCTCGTGAGCGCTAAAGTTTCTGTTTTTTATAGCAAGATCGCAAAGACTTTCCCCAAGTCTTCCCAAAGGTTCTACTTGGCACAAACAGTAATTAAAAGCATAAAACCACATATAAACAGAGGCTAGATGAATTATCTATTACTAAACAGAATCAAAAAGCAAGAAACAAAAATAAAATTGGGTTGCCTCCCAACAAGCGCTATCGTTTAACGCCCCTAGCTAGGCATAAAAGCAAGGATAGATCTAGGTATTATCAACTTTGGTAGGCAATTCTTCAATAGAACACTTATAACCCTTAGGAGTTTCCTTCTTTCTATTAATGGTTAAGCTCCTAGGCAAGAAATCAAGAAAATCATTTGTAGCAAAAGGTTCCTTAATGATAGTGAGAAAGTTGGGGTGAACACTTATGGATTTGAGATCCGCATTTTCCTTACTAGAAGTTTCACCCTTATTCTTAGGAATGTACATTAGTTTAGCAACTTTGGTAGGAGGATTTGAAGTATTCCTTACGGCAGAAAAAATGGACCCCAAGTTGGTAATAATACCCTCAAGTTTATCAATTCTAGTGGAATCTTGGTCAATTCTTTCATTAACTACGAGTTCTTTTTCTTTAAAACTTTTCAGAGCAACTCCTACCTTAGATCCATATTGGGTAGTTTGGTTATGGATCTTTTTATCCAAATTCTCAATCAACTCAACAGTGGCAACTTTATTTTCAATAATATCGAGCCTTTGCATAACATGTTCCAAAGTTAACATAGTTCCATTAACCAAGAGAGGTGGTGTGCCAAACAAATCTATCATAACATTGTAAGAATGAAAAGTGTGGCTACCTAAGAAATTTCCTCCGATAATGGTATCAAGAATATATCTATTCCAAGGAATGGTGCCTATCTAAAAATTGCGAAGAAGAACGGAAGTAGATTGCTTCCCAGTAGATCTATTTTGCGCATTGCAAATTCTGAACCAAGCATCTTTTAGATTTTCTCCCTCCCTTTGTTTAAAATTAAGGACCTCATTCTCTGGAGATAAAGGAGTAGATAAAGGACTAGCCATAACGACGAAGCAAGCGAAAGAAAAAGCGAACGGAAAAGAGGGCAAATAAAACGACAAGGGTGAAATGGGGTAGAGGAAAATGAGAGGCAAATGGCAAATAATGTAATGCGAGGGATAAGAGTTTGTGATGGGTACTTGGTATGTCTTGACTTGTGCGTAGACTCCTTGGCAACGGCGCCACAAATCCTTCTTGCTACCTCTTGAGCACTGTGTTGGTTTTCCCTTGAAGAGGAAAGGGTGATGCAACAAAGTAGCGTAAGTATTTCCCTCAGTTTTTGAGAACCAAGGTAACAATCCAGTAGGAGGCCACACACAAGTCCCTCATACCTACACAAACAAATAAGAACCTCGCAACCAACACGATAAAGGGGTTGTCAATCCCTTCACGGTCACTTACGAGAGTGAGATATGATAGAGATAATAATGATAAGATAAATATTTTTGGTATTTTTATAATATAGATTGAAAGTAAAGATTGCAAAGTAAAATAGATTGGAAACTTATATGATGGAAAATAGACCCGGGGGCCATAGGTTTCACTAGTGGCTTCTCTCAAGATAGCATAAGCATTACAGTGGGTGAATCAATTACTGTCGAGCAATTGATAGAAGAGCGAATAATTTTGAGAATATCTAGGCATGATCATGTATATAGGCATCATGTCCGTGACAAGTAGACCGACTCCTGCCTGCATCTACTACTCTTACTCCACACATCAACCGCTATCCAGCATGCATCTAGAGTATTAAGTTCATAAGAACAAAGTAACGCATTAGGTAAGATGACATGATATAGAGGGATAAATTCAAGCAATATGATATAAACCCCATCTTTTTATCCTCGATGGCAACAATACAATACGTGTCGTTTCCCTTTCTGTCACTGGGATCGAGGACCGCAAGATTGAACCCAAAGCTAAGCACTTCTCCCATTGCAAGAAAGATCAATCTAGTAGGCCAAACCAAACTGATAATTCGAAGAGACTTGCAAAGATAACCAATCATGCATAAAAGATTTCAGAGAAGAATCAAATAATGTTCATAGATAGACTTGATCATAAACCCACAATTCATCGGATCTCGACAAACACACCGCAAAAAGAGTAACATCAAATAGATCTCCAAGAAGATCGAGGAGAACTTCGTATTGAGATCCAAAGAGAGAGAAGAAGCCATGTAGCTAATAACTATGGACCCGAAGGTCTGAAGTAAACTACTCACACATCATCGGAGGGGCCATGTAGTTGATGTAGAGGCCCTCCATGATCGATGCCCCCTCTGGCGGAGCTTCGGAAAAGGCCCCAAGATGGGATCTCTTGGGTACAGAAGGTTGCGGCGGTGGAAATAGGGTTTCGTGGTGCTCTTGTATGTTTTCAGGGTATGTGAACATATATAGGAGGAAGAACTAGGTCGGTGGAGCCACGAGGGGCCCACGAGGGGGGAGGGCGCGCCCAGGGGGGTAGGCGCGCCCCCCTGACTCGTGGCCGCCTCGTTGATTGCTTGACGTCCACTCCAAGTCCTCTGGATCATGTTTGTTCCAAAATCACGCTCCTGAAGGTTTCATTCTGTTTGGACTCCGTTTGATACTCCTTTTCTGCGAAACACTGAAATAGGCAAAAAAACAGCAATTTGCACTAGGCCTTGGGTTAATAAGTTAGTCCCAAAAATAATATAAAAGTGTAAAATAAAGCCCATTAACATCCAAAACAGATAGCATGAAAAAATCAAAAATTATAGATACGTTGGAGACGTATCATACCCCAATTTTGTCTTCAGTCAACAGACGTGTGAACACTCTTGTACCTTTCTGTTGATCTCTTAGGGTATCTCTACAGATCAGAGAGACGTGTCGTTCTTAACATTATGTGTTTTCTGCATCTTCATCCACACCGTCTTGTGACTCACCGCAAATGCTCCTACAAGGGAAGCATACACCAGAAGGGAGCTACGGTCCCCACTCAATAGTTCCCTGCATCGAATGTGCATGCTCGACATGGACAGCCACAACAACTGCAGGGCCATCGACAAGTCATCACATGATGCTCACTCCTATGGATGGCGGCCAGATAGGTTGTACTCTCATCTTACTTGTGTGCAACATTTATGGCTTTGTTATTCATCTAAGCATGGAAATTATATTATCACATTTCAGTGTATATTCATGCTGATCTCTTACTGGTCTTGTTCAAGAGTTAATGTTGTTCCATAGTTCAGCTAAGAGACTTGTTCTTTAGGTAACGCTGTTCCATAGTTATCATCCATTAGCCAATGCTATCCCATAGGCTGGTGATTATAGTATTATACCACTTCTAGTATTACCTATGTTGTTCTTTAATACTTCTGTGTCCCATCTAGTTAATCTCAAGTACAAACGATACATATTCTGTCGCTTTCATCTGTGTTCTCCCTTTAGTTTTTGAGACATGTTGCTACTAGTTAACCCTAGTCCTACTATTTACGTCGTCTCCTAAAGGCACTGATTACATAAATCTAACTACTAGTTGTCTTCCATGCATGTCAGATATAATTGCACACACTGATTTATCCACAAGAACCTCACGGAGCAATGTAACGGCCAACAAACTTGACGTCAATGATACCCAATATGATGGAACATGTAAAGGCAGTTCTTCACAAGACTTGCAGAAAGATGATGAATCCTATTCACCCCACAAGGTCCTTGCTCTTACTTGGCCCTTGATATGGGTACAATATGCATATAACGTCATGGAGTGCATCTACTCTGTTGCAATGCCTTGTGCTTAGCCTGCTCATCATATATGTAAATATGGCATGGCTTCCTATTTTTCAGTACCTATTCCATTCATGATAACATGTTTTCAAATTCAAGTACTGTCATTCTACTCTATCGCAATGCCATCTGCTTTGTTTGGACATCATGCTTCTGAATATCTTATGCATTGTTATTCATTAGTATGTACTTCATCTGTCTACCATACCATGTTCTTTTTTTACATTGAAGTGTTGTTATAGTGCTCTCTTGCAATGCCATCTTAGTTTCCCAATCATACACTCATATGTTGCCTTAGTCTTTTTCTGTATGTATTCCGCTAGCATATAGTTTTACATTCAAGTAGTGTTTTTTACATTGTTGTCCTGTTGTATCCCTAGCTCTTACATCATACTCCCTCCGTCCGGATTACATGTCGCAGAAATGGATAAAACTGGATGTATCTAGAACTGAAATACGCCTAGACCCATCCATTTATTTCCGGATGGAGGGAATACATGTCAATATGTCATGCCTTTCTATTCTTCAGTACCTATCCCATCCCTGATGTAGCATGTTTTATAATTGAAGCACCATTCTTCTATATAAGGCATGCAAGGGGAAGATGCCTATGTTAGAATCTGAAGGGTTACAAACCAGGTCTTTGGCAAAAGGTCCAAATGCCAGGAGATAATAAACCAACTCTAGTTTTCATAGATACTGCTCCAGCACAGAGAAACCCAACTCCCACTGATAATAAGCAGATTCCAGTGGCCAAAGAACTAGTCCGCTGCAGTCCAGAAAAAAATATGTCAACTCCATTCTAAGAAGCGTGTGCGTATCCTCGCATCATGAAATTTTATAGCATTCTGATCATATTTTCTAAATAGCCACCCTTGACGAAATCACTTCTATGATGCACGATTATCGTCATGGAAGTGGACACTTCCGTGATGATAATTTTGGTAATGTCATGGAACACTTATACGACAACACAAGTATGACTATCTTGATTCTGTCATAAAATCACCATGGATGTACATGCATGACAGAAAACGTGACCTACTATGACAAACACGTATCATCACGGAACTGTATTTTTTTGTAGTGGCACTAGTACAGCGAGGTGCTAAACAAATGGTTTTAACCCCTTTCCACGACGGCATTTGGAACTGTCGCCAAGTGAGTGTGGGCGATAGGGGGGTCCTTCCCACATGACCTAGAAACCGTCGGGGATATGCCCTCCTGGCACACACGCTCGGCAAAATGAGGTCGTGTGCGACTGGCGAGCGCTCAAATACGGAAATACGTACAATAGAGCTAAAAAAATACAATTATAAGACAAAATTGTTTCTGGTCGCAAGTGCATCCCACACAGTCAGTCCCCACTAAACGTTTCCGTTCGTATATACATCCCACACAATCGCTCCAAGGAAAACGTTTCCGTTCATAAGTACATCACACACAATTTTTCATGTTAAATCGTTTGCGTTATTGAATGTACCGTACACGGTCCGTAGAAGAAACTGTGTGGCAAAGACTATCCATCACAGACAGTTTTTATGTGGTAAACGTTTGTGCAAGGTGGCCTAATGCGAACAGTTTTCAAGAGAAAGTCATGTGTGATTGTTCATTGATCCAACATGGTTTATTCCTAGAAACTGCGTGCGTTGCCTGAGGTCATCGCCCATGGTATTTTTTCAACAACTGTTTGCAATAGCAAAACCCAATTAGTAGGCTAATTATCCAATTATTCATAATCCATTTATTAATCTAATTGACATTTCATATTAAGCACACAATATTTCATTTTCATAATTGAAATACATCAGAGTACAACATCATATAGCTTTGGCACTCAGCTACCCCATTACACAACTACACCAGGACCAAGTTTCACATGCAACATCTATAACCTTTTGAAATTAGCATCATAGACGGTACATAGACAGATGTATCTCATCTGGAAAACTGTTGAAGCAGAAGGTGAATACTGAGCCTTCATTGATGTTGAAGATCTTCGTAATTTTAGGCCAGTGCTTGTGGATGATTGACCGTCCATCCTTCGTCCTCTTCAGGAACACTTCAATATTGAACCGTGGGTGTTGTATGAATACCTTCCTCGCCTCTTGACCATACAGGTGGTTTGAGAGGTAATCATCAGTGAACTGCTTTGAAAAGGCCTGAAAACAAGGATGTGCATAAATATCTTCTCTATATTGGAAATGGGGCAAAGGAATAAAAAATGCAAGGTATAATAGTTAGTACCATCCTGTAGTGAACTGATGTCTTCTTCATTGTGGAGACAAAGATCTTGTTGTTTTTTGTCGCTAATTTATTTATCCTAACAATCTTTCTGAGTTTCTTGACTTGACTGATATTCATGGACAACTCATTTCCCCATATGCAAAAAGGGTCGAACAGTGGGTCAAAACCACTGATAGCAGGACCTACATGTGCAAGACCAAATTGTTAAAAACCTAAATATTAGAATGGTTCCTGCAATTGCCCAATAATGTGCTATTAGACAACGGACCATGCACGTGCTAACATCGATTGTAAACCTCAGTGCTTCCTATTGTTTCCCTGCAACACATATAAGGTAGTTAGTCATCAGGTTAAGTAAGAGTTCGCATGCTATCAGTAAAATATGTTGATGAAAAATAAGCACATTGCAGATTCATCAGATTAATTCAAGCCACATGGAAAACCCATTTATCCAAACCATCATGATTAAGAATTAGGAAATATATCACTTGTATATGTTTCTCATGTATTAAGTGCAACCAAATTCAATTTATTCCTCACATGCACAACAATACAAAATTCTACCCACGACAATTTGGACATCGCAGTGTAGAATTGAACCAAGCAGTTAGCTAAACACCACAACAAATGAACCAAACATTAACTGAGCACCACATTGCACAATATAACATACTCCTAATAGAAGATCAGACAGTTAAACGAAACCAAGCATGCTTAACAACTTGGAAATATAGCAATTGTATTTGTTTCTCATGTATTTAGTACAACCAAATTAGATTTATTTCTCACCTGGTATACAATAAAAGAATGCACCCACAACAATTGAACATCACATTGCAAAATTGAACCAAACAGCCAACCGTGTCACGTCGTCGGCGCGTGAGGCATCGACGGTAGCCTCGACAGTGAGGTGCTCCTCCAATGGCAGCCAACACAACCTCATCTGCGCATGCGGCCGCGATTTGCTTCTCCGCTGCCAAATGGTCCTTAGGATCCTGGCTATACTATGCGCACCATGGCTTAGGGCATCACTTATTTGGTGGAGGGGTTGGTGATTTGGGTGGAAGGTGTCGCGCCGGCAGTAGGGGCATGTGGGATGTGGAAGGAGGAGGATGGGGGTCGGGTGTGGATTACCTGCCTAGATAGGCGAGGCCGAGCAGCGTGGAGGAGGGCCGCCGACGAGGAGGCACGCTGCAAACAAGGAGTGAAGGTTTCAACTTGGAAAGGAAGGCAGAAATAGGGAAAATGTGGCTTTTGGTAAGGGAGAGGGGGTGGGAATGTACATATTTCCGCGGAAGCCGAAAATTTGGAATCGCTTCAGCGAAAAAAGTAGCGCGCAAAGTGTCATCAGACACGGTCCCTTATTCAGAACCGTGTACGATATGTGAACATCAAAAATGATTCAGATAGCTTAACCCGTGTGTTTTGAGTTTGAACGTCAAAAATTTTGGTTCAAATTTCCCTGGTTACAGTGGTCATCCACGTCATTGCATAATTTTGGTACACAAAGGAGACTAACTTCTTAATCGAGCAAGTTCAGCAATTAAACAAAGCTAGTTGACCTAAACATTACTCTAACAAATTAAAGACCGGCGCTCTTAATTAAACAAAACAAAGAGTACTACTACGGCTGGAGCTCGTTGATCTCCACCGCCGCCTCCATGTCCAGCTCACGTTCGACGGTCTCTTAGGGAAGGGGCTCCATGGAATCAATTGCACCATAATCAGCAAGCATCTCGCCATCCGCGTCCGCCATATCTTTCGAATAGGCCGCCGTGAGCAAGGCGTGGGCACCGCGATCTGGGCTCTGGCGGGCTCCGTCATGGCAAGGTATGCCACGCAGGAACGGACGAGTGCTTGAACTCTCTCAGCGATTGCCAACTCTTCGGCCGTGGGCTGTCGACCATTGTCGGAGAAGCTTCGTTCGATTTGTGCGGTTGCCGCCATGAGGTGGGCGTGGACGGCCTCGGCATGGTAGTGGGCGACCTCCATCAGGGCTAAAGCCGCCACTGCGGAATGGACAGCTGCTATGCCGCACTCGCCAGTTGTTATCCCCGAGGCAGATGCTGCTGCCGCCGCCTAAGAAGCAACAACAGCCGTTTAAGATGCCTTGGTCGCCTGGACGCAGACTGCGGTCGCCCTCATGAAGCTTGTTAGCACGCGCCTGGCGGCTGCGGCCACGCTCTCACCGGAGTGGGCCGCCGAAGTTGTCCTCACAACATGGGTCCACGTCCCCCTCTTTCACCAGCGACGAATGAACGGTGAAATGATATTTAGGGAGTGCTTGACACGCCGGCTTTGGACTGTAGCCGACACACCTTCTCGCGTAAGCCATAGGCATACTATACATCGACGGTGCTCCAAGATATTTTGTGCTGCATCTCACATGGTTGGTGATAATAAACTATGCGTGATCTACTTGATTTATCGTCTTCATTTGAATTACGTAATGGGGTCACAACTACAAAGGATGGTGTTTGAATTGCTAGAACTTTTATCTGCAGTGAACATGCAACTATAGGTGTGTCATAAAAAAATTGGAATTATTTAGGGTTCATTTGGACGTTTTTATACATTAACTTGGTTTTGTAGGCATTTCAGGTGCATAATTCTAATTTGAACTACATGCACATGCTCTAGTGCATATAAACGGGTTGAAAAATCAAATATGTGGCCTTGGTTGCATGCTTAGGTCCCATGCAAGAAATGGGAATGAATGTCACACACCCTGCCACCGTCACTCGACCGCAAACATTGAGATACCTGGTTTTTAAATTCTATAAAATCCAAAACTCGTTTGAAATTCATGAAACTTGGCATCCTATCATGGAGCGGCATCAACATGTAGTGGTAATTTTTTGTCCCAGTTGGGGCAGGTTTGGGTATAAGCTTCTCACAAACCAGAGCTTCGAGCGTGATGGTTTCGGTAGGGAACGTGCCACCTTTGGGGACGAAACGATATTCGTTGCCTCTTATTGCTTTCAAAATAGAACAACAGGAGTGTTGTGTTTAATTTTGGAATTTTTCGGGGTTCGTTTGGACATTTTTATACATTAACTGGGTTTCCCAAGCATTTTATGTGCATAATTCAAATTTGAACTACATGCACATTCTCCAGTGCATATAAACAGGTTGAAAAATCAAATCTATGTCCTTGGTTGCATTCTTAGGTCCCATGCAAGAAATGAGAATGAATTTCAAACACCATGCCACCATCACTCGGCCGCAAACATTAAGATACCTAGTTTTTAAATTCTAGTAAATTGAAAACTCGTCTGAAATTCATGAAACTTGGCATGCTATCATGGAGCGGCATCAACATGTCGTGGTAAAATTTTTGTCCCATTTGGGGCAGGTTTGGGTATAAGATTCTCACAAACCAGAGCTTCTCACAACAAGCGTGATGGTTTCGGTAGGGAACGTGCCACCTTCAGGGACGCAACGATATCCGTTGCCTCTTATTGCTTTCAAATTTTTTCGAGTATCAACATAGAACAACATGAGTGTTGCGTTTAATTTTGGAATTTTTCAGGGTTCGTTTGGATATTTTTGTACATTAACTGGGTTTCCCACGCATTTTATGCTCATAATTCAAATTTGAACTACATGCACATTCTCTAGTGCATATAAACAGGTTGAAAAATCAAATCTCTGTCCTTGGTTGCATGCTTAGGTCCCATGGAAGAAATGGGAATGAATTTCAAACACCCTGCCACTATCACTCAGCTGCAAACATTGAGATACCTGGTTTTTAAATTCTAGTAAATCCAAAACTCGTCTGAAATTCATGAAACTTGGCATGCTATCATGGAGCGGTATCAACATGCCGTGGTAAATTTTTTGTCCCATTTGGGGAAAGTTTGGGTATAAGCTTCTCATAAACCTTAACTTCTCACAACAAGCATGATGGTTTAGGTAGGTGATACGTCTCCAACGTATCTATAATTTTTGATTGCTCCATGCTATATTATCTACTGTTTTGAATGTTTATGGGCTTTATTATACACTTTTATATCAATTTTGGGACTAACCTATTAACCTAGAGCCCAGTGCCAGTTTCTGTTTTTACCCTGTTTTAGGGTTTCGAAGAAAAGGAAAATCAAACGGACTCCAATTGACCTGACATTTCACGGAACTCATTTTTGGAAGGAAAGAAGCCCAGAAGACTTGGAGTGCACGTCGGGGGATCTGCGAGGAGGTCACGAGGCAGGGGGGCGCGCCCACCCCCTGGGTGCGCCCTCCACCCTCGTGAGCCCCTCGTGCCCCCCTGACGTACTTCTTCCGCCTATATATCTCCATATACCCTAAAAACATCCGTGAACACATAGATCGGGAGTTCCACCGCCAGAAGCCTTCGTAGCCACCGAAAGCCAATCTAGACCCGTTCCGGCACCCTGCCGGAGGAGGCAATCCTTCTCTGGTGGCCATCTTCATCATCCCGGTGCTCTCCATGACAAGGAGGGAGTAGTTCTCCCTCGGGGCTAAGGGTATGTACCAGTAGCTATGTGTTTGATCTCTCTCTCTCTCTCGTGTCCTTGAGGTGATATGATCTTGATGTATCGCAAGCTTTGCTATTATAGTTGGATCCTATGATGTTTACTCCCCCCTCTACTCTCTTGTAATGGATTGAGTTTCCCCTTTGAAATATCTTATCAGATTGAGTCTTTATAGATTTGAGAACACTTGATGTATGTCTTGTCGTGCGTATCTGTGATGACAATGGGATATCACGTGATTCACTTGATGTATGTTTTGGTGACCAACTTGCGGGTTCCGCCCATGAACCTATGCATAGGGGTTGGCACACGTTTTCGTCGTGATTCTCCGGTAGGAACTTTGGGGCACTCTTTGAGGTTCTATGTGTTGGTTGAATAGATGAATCTGAGATTGTGTAATGCATATCGTATAATCATACCCACAGATACTTGAGGTGACATTGGAGTATTTAGGTGACATTAGGGTTTTGGTTGATTTGTGTCTTAAGGTGTTATTCTAGTACGAACTCTAGGGCTGTTTGTGACACTTATAGGAATAGCCCAACGGATTGATTGGAAAGAATAACTTTGAGGTGGTTTCGTATCCTACCATAATCTCTTCGTTCGTTCTCCGCTATTAGTGACTTTGGAGTGACTCTTTGTTGCATGTTGAGGATAGTTATGTGATCCAATTATGTTAGTATTGTTGAGGGAACTAACACTAGCGAAAGTATGAACCCTAGGCCTTGTTTCAACACATTGTAATACTGTTTACTCTCACTTTTATCATTAGTTACCTTGCTGTTTTTATATTTTTCAGATTACAAAAACCTTTATCTACTATCCATATACCACTTGTTTCACCATCTCTTTGCCGAACAAGTGCACCTATACAATTTACCATTGTATTGGGTGTGTTGGGGACACAAGAGACTCTTTGTTATTTGGTTGCAGGGTTGCTTGAGAGAGACCATCTTCATCCTACGCCTCCTACAGATTAATAAACCTTAGGTCATCCACTTGAGGGAAATTTGCTACTGTCCTACAAACCTCTGCACTTGGAGGCCCAACAACGTCTACAAGAAGAAGGTTGTGTAGTAGACATCAAGCTCTTTTCTGGCGCCGTTGCCGGGGAGGTGAGTGCTTGAAGGTATATCTTTAGATCTTGCAATCGAGTCTTTTAGTTTCTTGTTTCATCACTAGTTTAGTTTATAAAAGAAAACTATAAAAAATGGAATTCAGTTTGTCTCATACGCTTCATATTTTTAATATCTTTCGTGAGTATGATGGAAAGGATAATTGTGCTCAAGTGCTAGAAGAAGAAATCTATAAAATGTTTGACACTAAATATTTGAATGATGAGCATGATTGCAATGTTGTTAGTATGAATTCCTTGAATATCCATGATGCTAATGATATGCAAAGCCACAAGCTTGGGGATGCTATGTTTGATGAAGATGATGTTTTTGAGAATATATTTGCTGCAATTAATGTTTGTCCCAATCTTGGGGATGCTACGCTTAATGAATATGATATTTTTAGTATTCCAAGTTTTGATATGCAAATTTATAATGATAATAACATGCCTCCTACTTATGATAATTATTGTGATGATACATATGCTATAAAAAGTAGTGAGGACTATATTTGTAAAACTTGTCATGATTATGGTTACCCCTTTTTTGAACATTACTCCTTTAATGTGGAAACAATTTATAATATCCAAGTCTCTTATGATACTCCCACTACCCCGAATGAGAAGAATTTTGTTTACATGGAGAGTAATAAAATTTCTATGCTTGTAGATCATGAAAAGAATGCTTTAGGTGCTGGTTATATTTTTGAATTCATTCATGATGCTACTGAAAATTATTATGAGGGAGGAATACATGCTTGTAGGAATTGCAATAATATCAAGTTTCCCCTCTATGTGCTTAAAATTTTGAAGTTGTGCTTGTTTTACCTTACTATGCTAGTTGATTCTTGTTCCATAAGTTGTTTGCTCACAAAATCCCTATGCATAGGAAGTGGGTTAGGCTTAAATATTCTAGTCATATTCTTCATGATGCTCTCTTTATGTTTCAATTCTTATCTTTTATGTGAGCATCATTGAAATCATCATGCCTAGCTAGGGGAGTTAAACGATAGCGCTTGTTGCGAGGCAACCCAATTTTATTTTACTTACTTGCTTTTTGATCCTGTTTAGTAATAAATAATTAATCTAGCCTCTTTTTAGATGTGGTTTTATGATTTTAATTAGTGTGTGTGCCAAGTAGAACCTTTGGGAAGACTTGGGGAAAGTCTTTGCGATCATGCTGTAAAAAACAGAAACTTTAGCGCTCACGAGAATTGCTGCCATGTTTATTTGGAGAGTTATATTTAGTTAATTCTTTTTGCAGATGATTAATAGATAAATTACTCAGGTCCAGAAGTTTATTTGAGAATTTTATGAGTTCCAGAAGTATACGTTTGATCCAGATTACTACAGACTGTTCTGTTTTTGACAAATTCTGTTTTTCATGTGTTGTTTACTTATTTTGATGAATCTATGGCTAGTAAAATAGTTTGTAAACCATAGAGAAGTTGGAATACAGTAGGTTTAACACCAATATAAATAAAGAATGAGTTCATTACAGTACCTTGAAGTGGTGATTTACTTTCTTATACTAACGGAGCTTACGAGTTTTCTGTTAAGTTTTGTGTTGTGAAGTTTTCAAGTTTTGGGTAAAGATTCGATGGACTATGGAATAAGGAGTGGGAAGAGCCTAAGCTTGTGGGTTTCCAAGTAACCCCAAGGTAATATTAAAGGACAACCAAAAGCCTAAGCTTGGGGATTCCCCGTAAGGCATCCCCTCTTTCGTCTTCATTCATCGGTAACCTTACTTGGAGCTATATTTTTATTCGCCACATGATATGTGTTTTCCTTGGAGCGTCATTTTATTTCATTATGTTTTGCTTGCTATTTGAATAAAATACCAAGATATGAAAATCTTAAATGTTAGAGAGTCTTCACATAGTTGCATAATTATTCGACTACTCATTGATCTTCACTTATATCTTTCGAAGTAGTTTGCTCTAGTGCTTCACTTATATCTTTTAGAGCATGGTGGTAGTTTTATTTTGAAGAAATAGATGAACTCTCATGCTTCACTTAGATTATTTTGAGAATCTTAAATAGCATGGTAATTTGCTTAAAATCCTAATATGCTTGGTATGCAAGAATAATAAAATTCTCTTATGAGTGTTTTGAATACTATGAGAAGTTTGATGCTTGATGGTTGTTTTGAGATATGGAGATGGTGATATTAGAGTCATGCTAGTTGAGTAGTTGTGAATTTGAGAAATACTTGTGTTGAAGTTTGAGATTCCCGTAGCATGCACGTATGGTGAACCGTTATGTGATCAAGTCGGAGCATGATTTATTTATTGATTGTCCTCCTTATGAGTGGCGGTCGGGGACGAGCGATGGTCTTTTCCTACCAATCTATCCCCCTAGGAGCATGCGTGTAGTACTTTTTTTCGATAACTAATAGATTTTTGCAATAAGTATGTGAGTTCTTTATGACTAATGTTGAGTCCATGGATTATACGCACTCTCACCCTTCCACCATTGCTAGCCTCTCTAGTACCGCGCAACTTTCGCCGGTACCATAAACCCACCATATACCTTCCTCAAAACAGCCACCATACCTACCTATTATGGCATTTCCATAGCCATTCCAAGATATATTGCCATGCAACTTTCCACCGTTCCGTTATTATGACACGCTTCATCATTGTCATATTGCTTTGCATGATCATGTAGTTGACATTGTATTTGTGGCAAGGCCATCGTTCGTAATTCTTTCATACATGTCACTCATGCATCATTGCACATCCCGGTACACCGCCAGAGGCATTCATATAGAGTCATATCTTGTTCTAAGTATTGAGTTGTTATTCTTGAGTTGTAAGTAAATAAAAGTGTGATGATCATCATTATTAGAGCATTGTCCCAGTGAGGAAAGGATGATGGAGACTATGATTCCCCCATAAGTCGGGATGAGACTCCGGACGAAAATAAATAAATAAAAGAGGCCAAAGAAGCCCAAAAAAAGAGGCCATAAAAAAAGAGAAGGCCCAGAAAAAATGAGAGAAAAAGAGAGAAGGGGCAATGCTACTATCCTTTCACCACACTTGTGCTTCAACGTAGCACCATGATCTTCATGATAGAGTCTCCTATGTTGTCACTTTCATATACTAGTGGGAATATTTCATTATAGAACTTGGCTTGTATATTCCAATGATGGGCTTCCTCAAAATGCCCTAGGTCTTCGTGAGCAAGCGAGTTGGATGCACACCCACTAGTTTCTTTTGTTGAGCTTTCATACATTTATAGCTCTAGTGCATCCATTGCATGGCAATCCCTACTCACTCACATTGATATCTATTGATGGGAATCTCCATAGCCCGTTGATACGCATAGTTGATGTGAGATAATCTTCTCCTTTTTGTCTTCTCCACAACCACCATTCTATTCCACCTATAGTGCTATGTCCATGGCTCATGCTCATGTATTGCGTGAAGATTGAAAAAGTTTGAGAGCATCAAAAGTATGAAACAATTGCTTGGCTTGTCATCGGGGTTGTGCATGATTTAAATATGTTGTGTGGTGAAGATGGAGCCTAGCCAGACTATATGATTTTGTAGGGATAACTTTCTTTGGCCATGATATTTTAAGAAGACATAATTGCTTAGTTAGTATGCTTGAAGTATTATTATTTTTATGTCAATATGAACTTTTGTCTTGAATCGTATGGATCTAAATATTCATACCACAATTAAGAAGAATTACATTGAAATTATGCGAAGTAGCACTCCGCATCAAAAATTCTGTTTTTATCATTTACCTACTCGAGGACGAGTAGGAATTAAGCTTGGGGATGCTGATACGTCTCCAACGTATCTATAATTTTTGATTGCTCCATGCTATATTATCTACTGTTTTGAATGTTTATGGGATTTATTATACACTTTTATATCATTTTTTGGACTAACCTATTAACCCAGAGCCCAGTGCCAGTTTCTGTTTTTACCCTGTTTTAGGGTTTCGAAGAAAAGGAAAATCAAACGGAGTCCAATTGACCTGAAACTTCACGGAACTCATTTTTGGAAGAAAAGAAGCCCAGAAGACTTGGAGTGCACGTCGGGGGATAAACGAGGAGGTCATGAGGCAGGGGGCGCGCCCACCCCCCTGGGCGCGCCCTCCACCCTCGTGAGCCCCTCGTGCCCCCCCTGACGTACTTCTTCCACCTATATATCTCCATATACCCTAAAACATCCGTGAACACATAGATCGGGAGTTCCGCCGCCAGAATCCTTCGTAGTCACCGAAAGCCAATCTAGAACCGTTCTGGCACGCTGCCGGAGGGGGCAATCCTTCTCCGGTGGCCATCTTCATCATCCCGGTGCTCTCCATGACGAGGAGGGAGTAGTTCTCCCTCAGGGCTAAGGGTATGTGCCAGTAGCTATGTGTTTGATCTCTCTCTCGTGTTCTTGAGGTGATACGATCTTGATGTATCGTGAGCTTTGCTATTATAGTTGGATCCTATGATGTTCACTCCCCCTCTACTCTCTTGTAATGGATTGAGTTTCCCCGTTGAAGTTATCTTATTGGATTGAGTCTTTATAGATTTGAGAACACTTGATGTATGTCTTGCCGTGCGTATCTGTGGTGACAATGGGATATCACGTGATTCACTTGATGTATGTTTTGGTGACCAACTTGCGGGTTCTGCCCATGAACCTATGCATAGGGGTTGGCACACGTTTTCGTCGTGATTCTCCGATAGGAACTTTGGGGCACTCTTTGAGGTTCTATGTGTTGGTTGAATAGATGAATCTGAGATTGTGTGATGCATATCGTATAATCATACCCACGGATACTTGAGGTGACATTGGAGTATCTAGGTGAAATTAGGGTTTTGGTTGATTTGTGTCTTAAGGTGTTATTATAGTACGAACTCTAGGGATGTTTGTGACACTTATAGGAATAGCCCAACGGATTGATTGGAAAGAATAACTTTGAGGTGGTTTCGTACCCTACCATAATCTCTTTGTTCGTTCTCCGCTATTAGTGACTTTCGAGTGACTCTTTGTTGCATGTTGAGGGATAGTTATGTGATCCAATTATGTTAGTATTGTTGAGGGAACTTACACTAGCGAAAGTATGAACCCTAGGCCTTGTTTCAACACACTGCAATACCGTTTACGCTCAGTTTTATCATTAGTTACCTTGCTGTTTTTATATTTTCAGATTACAAAAACCTTTATCTACTATCCATATACCACTTGTTTCACCATCTCTTCACCGAACTAGTGCACCTATACAATTTACCATTGTATTGGGTGTGTTGGGGACACAAGAGACTCTTTGTTATTTGGTTGCAGGGTTGCTTGAGAGAGACCATCTTCATCCTATGCCCCCTATGGATTGATAAACCTTAGGTCATCCACTTGAGGGAAATTTGCTACTGTCCTACAAACCTCTGCACTTGGAGGCCCAACAACGTCTACAAGAAGAAGGTTGTGTAGTAGACATCAAGCTCTTTTCTGGCGCCGTTGCCGGGGAGGTGAGTGCTTGAAGGTATATCTTTAGATCTTGCAATCGAGTCTTTTAGTTTCTTGTTTTATCACTAGTTTAGTTTATAAAAGAAAACTATAAAAAATGGAATTCAGTTTGTCTCATACGCTTCATCTTTTTAATATCTTTCGTGAGTATGATGGAAAGGATAATTGTGCTCAAGTGCTAGAAGAAGAAATCTATAAAATGTTTGGCACTAAATATTTGAATGATGAGCATGATTGCAATGTTGTTAGTATGAATTCCTTGAATATCCAAGATGCTAATGATATGCAAAGCCACAAGCTTGGGGATGCTATGTTTGATGAAGATGATGTTTTTGAGAATATATTTTCTGCAATTAATGTTTGTCCCAATCTTGGGGATGCTACGCTTAATGAAGATGATATTTTTAGTATTCCAAGTTTTGATATGCAAATTGATAATGATAATAACATGCTTCCTACTTATGATAATTATTGAGATGATACATATGCTATAAAAAGTAGTGAGGACTATATTTATAAAACTTGTCATGATTATGGTTACCCCTTTTTTGAACATTACTCCTTTAATGTGGAAACAATTTATAATATCCAAGTCTCTTATGATACTCCCACTATCCCGAATGAGAAGAATTTTGTTTATGTGGAGAGTAATAAAATTTCTATGCTTGTAGATCATGAAAAGAATGCTTTAGGTGCTGGTTATATTGTTGAATTCATTCATGATGCTACTGAAAATTATTATGAGGGAGGAATACATGCTTGTAGGAATTGCAATAATATCAAGTTTCCCCTCTATGTGCTTAAAATTTTGAAGTTATGCTTGTTTTGCCTTCCTATGCTAGTTTATTCTTGTTCCCATAAGTTGTTTGCTCACAAAATCCCTATGCATAGGAAGTGGGTTAGGCTTAAGTATGCTAGTCATATTCTTCATGATGCTCTCTTTATGTTTCAATTCTTATCTTTTATGTGAGCATCATTCAAATCATCATGCCTAGCTAGGGGAGTTAAACGGTAGAGCTTGTTGGGAGGCAACCCAATTTTATTTTAGTTCCTTGATTTTTGCTCCTGTTTAGTAATAAATAATTCATCTAGTCTCTGTTTATATGTGGTTTTATGATTTTAATTATTGTTTGTGCCAAGTAGAACCTTTGGGAAGACTTGGGGAAAGTCTTTGCGATCATGCTGTAAAAAACAGAAACTTTAGCGCTCTCGAGAATTGCTGCCATTTTTATTTGGAGAGTGATATTTAGTTAATTATTTTTGCACATGATTAATAGATAAATTACTCAGGTCCAGAAATTTATTTGAGAATTTTATGAGTTCCATAAGTATACGTTTGATCCAGATTACTACAGACTGTTCTGTTTTTGACAGATTCTGTTTTTCATGTGTTGTTTACTTATTTTGATGAATCTAAGGCTAGTAAAATAGTTTATAAACCATAGAGAAGTTGGAATACAGTAGGTTTAACACCAATATAGATAAAGAATGAGTTCATTACAGTACCTTGAAGTGGTGATTTACTTTCTTATACTAACGGAGCTTACGAGTTTTCTGTTAAGTTTTGTGTTGTGAAGTTTTCAAGTTTTGGGTAAAGATTTGATGGACTATGCAATAAGGAGTGGCAAGAGCCTAAGCTTGGGGATTCCCAAGGCACCCCAAGGTAATATTCAAGGACAAACAAAAGCCTAAGCTTGGGGATGCCTCGGAAGGCATCCCCTCTTTCGTCTTCATTTGGGGCAGGTTTGGGTATAAGCTTGTCACAAGCCTTAGCTTCTCACAACAAGTGTGATGGTTTCACTAAGGAATGTGCCACCTTTGGGGACGAAACGATATCCGTTGCCTCTTATTGCTTTCAAAATTTTTCTAGTGTCAACTTTTTGAATTTTTCGTGGTTCGTTTGGACATTTTTATACATTTACTGGGTTTTCTAGGCTTTTCATGTGCATAATTCAAATTTGAACTAGAAGCACAAGCTCAAGTGCATATAAATTGGTTGAAAAATCAAATCTGTGTCCTTCGGGGCATGCTTAGGTCCCATGCAAGAAATGGGAATGAATTTCAAACACCAGGGCACTGTTGATTGCCGGCAAAATGTTGAGATACTTTGTTTTTAAATTCTAGTAAATCCAAAACTCGTCTGAAATTCATGGAACTTGGCATGCTATAATAGAATGGTACCCAACATGCTGTGGTATTTTTTGTGTCCATTTTGAGAGAAGGCGCACTCGAATAACAGCCAACAAAGGCATTTTGAAACAAATATCCGCCATTGTAACATCTCAAATGTTTTTTTATAATTTAAATTATGTGCATTCTGTTAACCATTCACGTGACGCCACGCATCACTCTTTTAATGGCTAGGAGGTGCCGTGCGGACAGGTGCTTGACTAAACGGAAGGCGTGCGAGCTGTACTCCAACGCGGGTGCTCACCGGGAAGCGTGCGAGCTGTACGCTGCGCAAGCTCACCGGGAAGTGAGCCCTTTGACTTCCATGGCCACTCGCCTTGCTCGCATCCTCTACATTAATGGCGCCCAAGCTGTAGTTTAATACGGTTTTTAAATATAAAACACTCATCACAAACGTTTTAGTTAGAACACACGTATGCAAAACCGACAATTTCCCCAGGAAGCCAAGGGAAAATGTGCCTAGCAAGATTTGTGCAGCTCTTGATCGCAAACGTTTTAGTTAGAACACCTGTATGCAAACCGACAGCTTCCCCAGGAAGCCAAGAGAAATGTGCCGAGCAGGATTTCTGCAGCTCTTGATCGCAAACGTTTTAGATAGAACACCCGTATGCAAAATGAGAGCTATGTCATTCCCCCTTAAGTCGAGGGAAAATCGCGAGCGCGGGATTTGTGCATCCCTTCAACGCAAACGGTTGTTCTGGATGACCCGTGTGCAACCACGTACAAACAATTTGGTAAGATTTGCATCTGTCATATTGGGTATATTGCCATTTGTCAAACTGGAAATATTTACATTTGTTGATCTAGTAACGTTGCCATTTGTCAATCCTTGTAACAATGCGATTTGTCAAACTATGCAGCTAGAAATCACTAGCACTATCTAATTTTTGCAACTAAAATTCAGTAATTAAGCATAGTTTTCATTCATAGATTAAGCAGTCATTCTTAATTCATACAAACAGTTCAACTCAACATCTGAACCGACCAATCTTTTCCCCAATTGTTGCCAACCACGTACTGAAATAGCTAGTTCAAATATATATACTAGCTTATTTTAAGTACGTTGTACAGTTCGACCACACATCTATAGTCAGATGAACTGAACAAAATAGCCCCTAAATACTACTACTACCACAGAGGGTCTTTGTGCTACTTCCGGTAGCCTCTCCTCTACCGAGCGTGCTCAGTAAGAGGCATAGGAGGAGGAGGAGGAGCCTACCGATGAGCTGGAGAAATGCAATACGGTGCCTGCCGCTGCTGCACATGCAGTGACGCTCTCTAGCTCGAATGCCCACTGCCGCTCCAGACGATCCCTCTCGAAGCGGCTGGATTGCTCGTAGATCTCCTAATTCCTCGCCTATGTGTCGGTGTGTCCTGCGGCCACGGCTGCGTTAAGGCTCTTTGCATGCTCGACCAGGCGCTCCTCCTCCTCCCGCAGGAACTCGATGTAGTGCGCAAGGTCGATGACGCACGTGTGGGCCTCCACCTCCGCCTCCCTCCTTCGGGCAGCGGTGGCGGAGGGGGTGATGATCCCGGTAGTCGATGGTGGGCTGGCGGCCATGACAGTCGACGATGGGGTGGCGGCCATGACCACCACCTCCCGCCTTCGGGCTGAGGTGACGGAGTGGGTGATGGCCACGTGTAATGCCCCGGATACAACTTACCATATTTATAACTCTGACTCTTGCCTTTTTCAGCTTTAAGTTATGAGATTCCCTTCATGGTTGGGTTGTCTTCATTTTACATTTTGTCCATGTCATGCATTTCATATCATGTCATCATGTGCATCGCATTTGCATACGTGTTCGTCTCATGCATCCGAGCATTTTCCCCATTGTCCGTTTCTCAATCCGACACTCCCTCATGCACCCGACGTCCCCTTTTGTCTCTTTTCGTGAGCAGGTGTTAAACGTTCTCGGAATGGACTGAGATTTGCGAAGTGGCCTTGGTACACCACTGGTAGACCGCCTGTCAAATTTCATGCCATTTGGAGTCTGTTTGATACTCCAACGGATAACCGGGGAACCGCAAAGACCTCTTGTGTGTTGCAGCCCAACACCCCTCCAAAACGGCCCAATAAACCATCCAAACCATCTCCATGTCCTCCGCCGTCGAATCACGATCACATGGTCGAAAACTACACCTCATTTGGACACTCCCACCTCCTTCTACCAATATATATGTGATCCCCTCCGATTTTTTGCGCAGTTCTAACCCTAGCAGTCTTCCTCCTCGCGCTGTCGGACACATCCGTCCATGCCGGACATGTCCGCCGGCCGCGTCACTCCAGCCAATCCCTTCGCGCCACCTCAGCACCGCCACCCCTGCGCCTAATCACCGCCGGCCACATCGCCTCCCCACGGCTCCCACCGAACCGGGCCCGCCGAAGCCCATCGCGGGCCCTCCCGGCCCGGATCCGAGCCGCCGCCCCGCGCGGAACCCCGCCGCCGACCGCCCACGTCCTCCACCCGCGCCTGCGCCAGCCGCCGCTCCGACGCCGAGCTCTGCTGCGCCGCTGCCTGCTGTTGGCGCCGCCGCTCGGCGCGCTGTGGCCGCCAAATGCCGCCTTCACCGCGGATCCGGCCGTCCCCGACCATCCCAACGCTGCCCCGTGCCCCCATCGGCATCCTCCTCGCCGGAGCCGCCCCGCCGTCGCCAGAGCCGGGGTGGATCAGATCCACCGGGTTCCCCAACCAAATGTCGCGCCTTCGCCCTGGATCCCTCCGCCCCGCTCGTCCCCGTCCACTTTTCTCGGAGGTTGATTTTCGTCTAAGTCCCTAATTTTAGACATTCTGGTGCACTATTCATCATGCCATAACTTCATGCTCGCTGCTCCGTTTTGCATACATGATATATCAAAATGTTCACCATGATGTTCTCTTCATTTCATTCCATTGTGGCATGCTTGTTTGAGTCCATCTTGATGCCCAAATCACTGATGCAAGAGTGCTATAAAATGTTTGCTCCTGTTACTTATCAGAATACGAGGATTTTGGCATTTTTGTCACATTTGTTGTGTGCATCATATGGGCATGTGCTCTACATGTGTTTTGATCTATGCCATGCCATCTTTATAGGGGTGCTTGCCATGTATTTTTGTGATCAATGTGGTGACTAGCACAGGCATGCAAAGTAGCTGTCACACCCTGATTTTCATGCCACTACACTAAAGCTAACAATCATGATAAAATGTGGTTTGACAAAAACTTTTGAGTGTTTTGGACCTTGCCTTGATTGGTTTTTGCAAGTGCTCTAAAAATCAAATAAATCCTCCAACTCCTATACTTCATCTCCTTGCTCCAAACTCTTGAATCAATGATCATGCCATGTTTATAGGACATAAAAATAATTTCTTACAAAAATTATTTAGCCAAATAGTATTTTTAAAAATTAGTTTTCCAAAAACCCCGGAATTGAGGTTTGCACTGCAAGTACTTAATTAAGGGCAGTAAAAATCTTTCCAAAATATATTTGACTCCTATTAGATATAGGATACTCAGAAACCACAAAAATATAATTTTAAAAGTTATTTACCTATTTTATTTAAAGGCTTTTTCCTTAGGCCAGAAATGGTCTTTAATAGGTTAAAATTATTTTTATGCTTTAAAAATATTTGGTAAAACCTAGGGAAACTCAATGGACTTATATTGTCCATATATAAGAGTTTCAACACATGGTCATGATCAAAATATTGGTTAAATCCCTCAAAAACCCTTTCTGAATATTTCAAGCTTTTGAAATATTTACAAAGGAAATATTCCCCAAAAATTCCAAGAAAATTATAAAATGTCACATATGACATGTTTGATGATCTTGCCAAGTATTATGTCATGGAGAATAGTATAACCCCATGAAATCTCCTGAAAACCATTTCTGTCCATTTTGAAGTTTGAGCAACTTTACATTGCCAAACATGTCCAAATGTTCTCAAACCTTGTGAGCATGCTCAAATGGTCTAATTATTCATGTAGACCAAATGGCACAAGTTGGAGAGAATGTTATCTTGCTCAAAGTGCCCCAAAACCCTTCCTTTCCAGAACCAAATTTGAACAACTCTACATTGGCAACTTTCTCCTTTTGATCTCAACTTTTGTGGACATGTTCATAACCTCAAATGATGACACTACACAAAGTGGTGCATCAAGGAGAATAGATTTGAGTGACTAAATCTTGGAAAGTCCATTTCTGCTGATTTCTAGGGTTTACAAAAGTTGCATTGGCAACTTTTCCCAAATGAACTCAATCTTGGTGGAACCTCTTGTTTTCTCAGGACATTTGACCCTGTCAAGCCTCATGACAAGGGAAGTCCATTTGCTTGCCCAAACCTACATCAAACACCTTCTGGCAGAAATTTAAAATGCCTGTTTTGTACACTTCCACTAATCTCCATGAGCTCAACTTTTTCCCACAGCCTCATCTGGTCCTCCTCTACCTCCTGCAGGCTTAGCTGCCCAAGGGGCAATGATTAAGGGGGGGCAGAGACCCATTTTTCCTCTCTGGACAAGCCCATTTCTCTCCCTTTCTCACCTCCCTCCTCACTCAAGTGGCCACCAGGGCATCCAATGTCCCTCCCCTCTTCTTTACTCCCTCCTAGAGCTACCAGACATTAGTGGCCGCGCCCACAAGGCATATAAAATGCCATGGCATGCCATTTGCACACTCTGGAGCGCGCTACAGTGCACTCTAGCACTGTAGCCGCCCCCTTCCAACCACCTCCGGCCACCTCGGGCCTCCCCAGCACGCTTGACGATGCGCCTCGGCATCCACATCACGGCAGTTGGTCGGCCCCCTCCTCCTTCTCCCTCCTCCTGCCCCCGCTCGCACGCGCGCCGGTCACCTGAGTGCACCAGTGAGCAAGCTCACACGCGCGGTGCCCCTGGCCCCCTTCTCTGTCTCTCTCTTCTCTCCCCTAGCTCTGGACCGAATCTAGGAACACCCCATACACACCGCGATGAGCTCCCATGACCCGTGGCGACGGCAACAAGCTTGTCGGCGCACGAGTCCTCGGTGGACCATCGCCCGCCTATTTAAAGGCCACCCCGAGCACTATCTCGTCTCCAACTGCCCTCTCTCCCTCCCCTAGACCCCCTGGACCGCGCCATTCTTCCTCCCGTGCCCCCCATCCACCTCCAAGGCCGAAGCCGAGCCGCCGTCCATCGCGAAAAATCGCGTCGTCCCAACTCCCTCCTCTCCGTATAACTGTATCACAGGACCCCCCAGAACCTGAGGAGCTCGACCGCACCCTAATTTCTCCTCCGGCGAGCCGCTAGGCCATGGCCACTCTCGCCCGACACCACCGTCCGCCGCGGGCGAAGCCCTGCTCCCATCCGGTGACGCAGGCACCCGTGGTGGGATCTCCCTGGTTCATCTCTCTCCGCTGAGCACGCCCGTGGGCGGATCATCGCCGGAGACGCCCTGTAGCGCCGGCGGCCGGCGTCGAACGCCTCCTCTGTCGCCCATCATGCCCGCGCGGGAGGTTGAGGACGAACCTGCAGGCAGGGCCCGCTCGTCAGTGGCCCAACCACCGGGCCACGCTGGCAAGTGGAGGCAGGTTCGACACCTCCCGTGTCCCCGCAGCGAAGGCGCACTCCGTGTGGGCGCCTTCGACGTCGCCCTATCGCCCGCGTGGCTGAGTTGCTGGGCCGGCCCAGTGGCGCCCTGCCGTTTAGCCTCGCCCAGTGCACGCTGTTGCTGCCCAAATCCAGCCCGTTTGGGTAAAAACCTTTTCCCTTTTCTTTTCTGTACAATTTGTAAAATCCATAAATAGTTCAAATTAACTCCAAATTTGATGATTCAAATTTCTAGTAGCTCATAAATTCATGATCTATCACATGGTGCTGTTTGCACATTTTTCCAGGAAACTTTTCTTCACACATATTTCGTAAAACCCTATTTTTCCATTTCTGTGATAAACTTTAGAAAATCACAGAGAGCCCAAAATTGATCCAAATGCCATGATTCGAATTCCTAGATGCTTCTAAGTTCATAACTTAGTTTATGAACATTTTTCTCAATACTTTATGTACCACAAAAAATAATGAGCCATTTTTTCATATTTGTCAACTTTGCAAATTCATAGGAAAATCATTTGAACTCCAAATCCAGTGAAACCAACTCCTAGATACTTCTAAAATCATGGTTTGTTAAATGGGTGCCTTTGCTCATTTTTCAAAATATATATTTCTGTCCACTTCTTGCAAATCCACAAATCCCTTGATTCCATCATATTGAAATGTTCAGGAATATCCACTGACCCAATCCCAATGAAACCACTCTGGTTAGTTCTCATATAACCAGAGATGTCCTAGAAAAGTCAAATTAATATTTTTAGAGCACTTTTATTTTCTGCCTTGTTGTGTTGCTTACTATGATTGTTTCCGACGTTAGTTGACGAAGTAGACGAGATACTTGGAGATGGACCAGAAGATTTGAAGAATCTGATGAACTAGGCAAGCAGCCCTTTGACCATGTCTATGAAACCCTTTTATGCATGACATATAGCACCATATTGTTGTTGCAATGGTATCATGATGAGGTGGAACCACTTTGATGGTTTGCCTCCGTTACTTCCTCGTTGATACTTGCATTGTGCATGACCCTACCTCCTTATGAGGGTTATTCCGGTGGGAGTAGATAGGATGCATGGTGATGGAGACAAAGTATTTTCAAAGGACTTTTCGAAAACCCCGTCGGGTGCCACTTATGCCCGAGGGAGATAATGAGATGGGTAACCGCTTGATGACGAAGTGGTGTACCGAGGCAAGTGTGTGTGTTGCTTTCAAAAATGGATTGGTTTAAGTTGCGACCGTTATTCCAACCTTACATGTGCAACCACTCTACCCTTATATGGGAAAGGGCATTATTGATTACCTAGGCCGATACTAGCTTGGAGCCTGCATTACTAGTGACGGGGGAGAGTTGGTGCTCTCTTTCAGGACGGGGTCGTGCCAGGTAGGGCGGCCAAGAACATTTTTATGGGGCACCGAACACACCATTGGTACCCCGTGCCAGTGGTATGTGATGAATATGGGAGCGAGGCTCCACAATTTTAAAGTTGTGAAATGTTGGGCACGGGGGTTACTACCAATCGAGTGGACTCCATGTTAGTGTCGTCTAGGGAAAGATAGTGATCGGGTGCTTACCTCGGGTAATTGAGGTACCGCGGGTCGTGGATGACACGGAAGTTCCCCGGATCTTGTGGGTAAAGTGTGCAACCTCTGCAGAGTGTAAAACTATTCGAATAGCCGTGTCCACGGTCAAGAACAGTTGGGTAACCGCTCTTGGGCTACGTCCACATGTTTACAAACCAGTGTATGTGTTTGGTTAAGTGGGAAGAACTACTTGGGTCAAGTCAAAGGACTTGACATGATTGAGTTGGGTTGATGCCCACTCTATTTATGTTGACATCTGTAACCTGTCCTCATGGTTACTTGAATTCTCCTGATGCATGTCTTACAAGTTGTTGAACATGCCGTTGCACTCAAAACTAGCTTTCTGCAAAAATTTACCTATATCATGCATTGTTGTATCTTGAGCCAAAACATGGGTTGCTTGCGAGTACATTCGAAGTACTCATTGGCTTGCCACTGGTTATTTTATTGGCCAGGCATGAAAGAATAGGATATAATGAAGAGTACCTTGGTGATGAACATGCGAGCTAGGAAGCTTCCCAGTCAGAATTCCTGTAGGGTTAAGGCAGATGGCATGGGTCCAAGTTGTTATTGAAGATTTCTGCTACGATGATACACTCAAGACTTGACCATAATGGTCCTACTTGTGTAAAACGGTATGTATGGATGTAAGACTCTTGTTATTCAGCTTCTGTGTGTTCAGTGAGCATTGATCTCTGGGATCACTGTACACGTGCATTCGGTGATCTCGACTTATGAGTCAGGGTCCCCACAGTAGCCCTCGTGATATTGCTGATTTCAGGGACTTAGGATTTTGCTAAGTCCTTGTTCTGCTGTTATTTTTATGCCATGTAAACATGATGCTACAGTGAGATCCCTGCTAGTTTTGAGTTGCTTCAGTAAGGATGTTTTGGACATATGGTTATGCTCTATCCATCAATGCCCCTGTTTGCAATTATGGAGTGCCTTAGTATGTCTTAATCTTTCTCTACTTTTGCTATAAATGGTTCCTAGTAGATTGTTTACATGTTAATCAATTTTGCCATGGTTGTTGTTATTGATCCTTGCATGCTATGAACTTGCTCTTGCCATGATTAGCTTCATGAATGTGTCTTCTTGCTGATGCTATGCTTATATTGTCATGCAATGCTTTGTGATGAGTGATTTGAGCTCGCAAAGATGCCTTCATAACTCTGTTTATGCCATGCTCTATTTACTGCTAAGACTGGAACTGTTAATAAAAATTGCTATGTTTACATGGGTGCCATCATATCTTCTGTGTCTTTTTGGCTCATGATCAGTAAGGGACTTTTGTTCTATGCTTTGAGGAGATTCATGTCGTGTCTTTGTTTGCTATGATATGTTCCTGTAGCTTGTTGTTTTCTTTCTCTAAACATTGCTTCCTGATGTTATTCCTGGCATGTTAGTATTTTCACTAAGTTTTTGAAGCTGATATCTTTTGCACTTTTGCCATGCTTGTTTGAACCTGTTCTAGTGTGATTTAGCCGTAGCTCAGTGTTCATGTTTTGTCAAGCATCTTGAGCAGATAACTGCCATATGCTTTGTTGAAATGTTGGAGTGCAGTAGCTTAGTTCCTTGTTGCATTCTAATTGGCAACATGCTGTTAATCGCAGAATTGTGCCATTCTTGTTTTGCTTGCCATTTGCAACCCGTGCTTCCGATTCCGGTGATCTTTATATCGATTTAGACCGAAATCATCTCATATTTCCAGCGGCACACTTGGTTTGCCAAGTTGATTCCTTGATCGTTCTTTTCCTTCCGGAGCACGCATATGCATTGCATATCATGTCTTTCATATCATGCCATGTTTTGCATCATGTTGCTTGAGCATTGCACCGTGATTGATTGTTGGCCCTTTTGCTTGTGTCCTTGCTTTGGATAGAGCTGAGATACGAGTACGTGATCGAGGAACCCGTTGAGTACGCTAACGAGGATCAAGCTTTCGTCAACTCTGAGAACTTTGCAGGCAAGATGACCATACCCTCGAAATCACTTCTATCTTTGCTTGCTAGTTGCTCGCTCTATTGCTATGTCGCGATACCTACCACTTGATTTATCATGCCTCCCATATTGCCATGTCAAGCCTCTAACCCACCTTTCCTAGCAAACCATTGTTTGGCTATGTTACCGCTTTTGCTCAGCCCCTCTTATAGCGTTGCTAGTTGTAGGTGAAGATGAAGTTTGTTCCATGTTGGAACATGGAACTTGTTGGGATATCATTATTATATCGTATTTACTTTAATGCATCTATATACTTGGTAAAGGGTGGAAGGCTCGGCCTTATGCCTGGTGTTTTGTTCCACTCTTGCCGCCCTAGTTTCCGTCATACCTGTGTTATGTTCCTTGATTTTGTGTTCCTTACACGGTTGCGTGTTATGGGAACCCCTTGATAGTTCACTTTGAATAAAACTCCTCCAGCAAGGCCCAACCTTGGTTTTACATTTGCCTAACAATCTATCACCTTCCCTTGGGTTCTGCAGACTCAAGGGTCATCTTTATTTTAACCCCCCCGGGCCAGTGCTTCTCTAAGTGTTGGTCCGAACTAGAGCCCCTTGCAGTGCCACCTCGGGGAAACTTGAGGGCTGGTTTTAGTTGTATGGATTGCTCATCCGGTGTTGCCCTGAGAACGAGATATGTGCAGCTCCTATCGAGATGTCGGCACATCGGGTGGCTTTGCTCGTTTTGTTTTACCATTGTCGAAATGTCTTGTAACCGGGATTCTAAGTCTGATCGGGTCTTCCTGGGAGAAGGAATATCCTTCGTTGACCGTGAGAGCTTGTGATGGGCTAAGTTGGGACACCCCTGTAGGGTTTTGAACTTCCGAAAGCCATGCCCGCGGTTATGGGCAGATGAATTTGTTAATATCCAGTTGTAGATAACTTGACACCTAACTTAATTAAAATGAATCAACCGCGTGTGTAGCCGTGATGGTCTCTTCTTGGAGGAGCCCGGGAAGTGAACACGGTTCCTGTGTTATGCTTGAATGTAAGTAGATTCAGGATCACTTCTTCATCACTATTAGCTTCTCGACAGTGCTTTGCTTCTCTTCTTGCTCTCTTTTACGTAAGTTAGCCACCATATATGCTAGTGCTTGCTGCAGCTCCACCTCACTACCCTTTCCTACCCATAAGCTTAAATAGTTTTGATCGCGAGGGTGTGAGATTGCTGAGTCCCCGTGACTCACAGATACTTCCAAACAGATGCAGGTGACGATGATGCCAGTGCTGGTGACGCAACCCGGCTCAAGTGAGAGCTCGATGAAGATCGTGTTCGTTGTGTTGTTTCGTTTCCTTTCGATCAGTAGAGGAGCCCAGTTGGGGCGATCGGGGATCTAGCATTTGGGGTTGTCTTTCTTTATTTTGGTTCCGTAGTTGGACCTTGATTGTATTCTGGTTGATGTATGACATATTTATGTATTGTGTGAAGTGGTGATTGTAAGCCGACTCTTTATCCCTTTCTTATTCAGTACATGGGATGTGTAAAGATTACCCCTCTTGCGACACGCCTACCATGCGGCTATGCCTCTAAGTCGTGCCCCGGCACGTGGGAGATATAGCCGCATCGTGGGTGTTACACCACGGTGGCCGGCAGTGGCGTGGCGGCCACGACGGCCACCTCCCGCCTTCGGGCCGCGGCGGCGGAGCGGGAGATGGCCCTGGCTTTCGACGGTGGTGTGGCAGCAACGGTAGCCGGCAACAGTTGCCGACGGGCAGCGGCGGCAGAGCGTGTGGTGGGTGTTCCATGCACACCCAATAGGGACACCACGCGCACTACACTACGCCGGGGACTGCGCCGCCGCCGCGGTGTAGCCTCCCAGCTGGAGCTGTCCTCTGATGACGGCGGGGTGGCTGAGCGACGATGACAGACCGGTGCCATTGACGATTGTGGGAGAAGCACACGAGGTAAGCTACAGGGAGGGAGGGGAAAATGCGACGCAGGACTCGCTGAACGTGAGGGTTTTTATAGCAGGCCAGTAAGCATTGGGATTTTGGGGGATTTCATCGAGTCGGGTGGGAAGCCTGCGCGGGAATTTGTGAGGTTGCGCGGGAACGGGCTCACCGACGATTCATTGGCGCCACCGTTTGGCCAAAAGAACGCCCCTGTGCGTTGCACATTTTTGCGTTGTAAGCTGTCCGTGGCAGCGGCATGACAAGACATGTGAGAGGAGGACGAAAGGACACGTACACATACAGTTAGTACAAAAAAACGTTTGCGATTTAATTACCTACTATACCCTCGTCCTGGTTTATAAGTAGGATTTAACTAATAAAATATGAATGCATGTCGCCAAAGATTATATCGTTGGAGTCGTATTTGAACATAGTTTCCATCTATACAATTTTTGTAACATGCATTAACACCTTTTTGGTTAAATTTAAGGTTATATACCAGCAACCGTTTGCCACCTATCGCACACGCAACTCTAATCTGATTCGTGCTTGATGTCTCCGACATCGCTCGCACAGTTCGTCTTATTTGCTACGTATCACTGTGCCGGCCTATACTCGCGTCCCTCGGCAAGCTCTGCTCGCCGTTACGTGCCGCAGCATGCTGTGCTCGTTAGGTGCCGCGGCGCGCTCTGCTCATGTCTGTCGGCTTGTGGACAGATTTTCCTTGCACGTTCAACTGCTATATATATGGTTGCTCGCCATTGAGGCGACCATGGAGCGCTCTGCTCGCGTCCCTCCGCGTGTGCTCTGCCAGCGGTTGGGCGTGCACACGATCATGTCGGGGCCCCCATATGCATGCGGTTGCGCCACGCGCGTTGCCATGTGATGCAGTTACGTGCGACACGATGGATTTACGCGCTGCAAATTAGAACTGCCATCAGGGCCTGCCGATATTCCTGGCCGTCCGGCTTCCCCCTTAATTCCCGCGGCCATTATAACCTTAGTCTCTTCAACCTTTCGATCGTGCCCACAACACAACAAGCACACCCATGATGACACATAGAGAGGGGATGTCGAGCAGCACTCCAATGGAGTTCAGCGAGCATAGAGTGGAGACCCACGCGAGGGAGACGGATCTCTCGATGGTGTACACCATCGTCCCGGCCATGGTGGACGACTACATCAACAGTGTTGAGCAATTGCTTGCTGGAGACAAGTACGAGGTGGTCGGCATCGACCTCCAGTACACCGCCGGTCATCCCGGCATAGATCAGAAGGTTGCCATCGCCCAGTTGTGCGTGCACCATCATGTCCTCATCTACCACTACTGCATGGCCATAGAGCCTTGCGACCGTTTCAACAGGTTTGTCAACAACACTGACTACAAGCTCGTCACGGTGGAAACCACCGACGATGTAAAAGCGCTCAGTGTTACGGGCTTGGCCTGCAAGAACCATGTCAAAATCCGTGACTACTACAGGGTTTGGGGCAGCACGAAGAAGGACTCCCTGGTTGAACTTGCCTCGGCCATCATCGACCCCTACTACGAAAAGATGAAGCAAGATGCCCAGAGAACAAGTCCCCTATCCCGGCACAGGGCTTGGATGCGGCAACTGGATGAACCTCACCTCAGGTTCACAGCCAAGAGCGTGTACACATGCTACGAGATGCACAGGCGAATAGTTGACATGAGGAAGTGCCTCGTTACCCAAATCGACGAGCCCGGATCGAGCCATAAGCAGAGCAAGCGTCACAAGAAGTAGATGATGATCAGATGATCGTTTATGCTAGTTAATCATCCATGTAATATATAGTTTACTTTATTGGTGTGTGGAAATGTCATGTGTGTAGTAGCCACTTATGTAATTACGCATGTTATAGTTTACTTCGGTGTGTGCAAATGCCATGGTTGTAGTAGCCACCTATGTAAGTGGATGTTTAATTTGGTTATGCAAGCATGTCCTTATATATGTGTGTGTCTATATATATGTAGTTGTTCTGTATGCAATCCCATCACGCAACACACACATCTTATTAGCAGCAACCGTCTGTGTTATTATCGATCTTCACACACATTTCTGATTACAGACCTGTTTGCCGCGTATCACACACATCTTGTTAAGTTGAACCGTTTCTATTCTCATGTCTCAATGCAAATAGTTTGTAACATCCCAAATTTTCAATTTGGAATGTTATACACTAGATCATCATTGCATATCATATTTTATTGCATTTTGGTTGATCCTAGAAATTTCACGCAACTCAAGGACCCTCGGAGAGAGTTGGGGATTTCATTATTTTCATATTTGAGTTTTCTCAAATTTTGAAAATAGGATCATTTGATTTTATTTATTTTATCTTCAATTATTTCTATTACAAAAATATGAGAGAGGGAATAAAATGACTTTCCCAAAATAAAGAAATATTGAGGATTTAATAAAAAATAAAATAAGATTTTATTTTGGTTTTATTTGCTATTTTATTTGTATTAGGGAAAAATGCGCGTTTTCCAAATTGCATTTAGGCCCCAAATAAATGTTCATCCTGTGCGGCTTGATTTTAGAAGCCGGGAAAAATTTATTTCGGGATTTTTGGAGTCCGTTTAGTATTCCTTTTGTTTTTTTCCGAGCGTAATTATTTAAAAAAAAAGTCCGAACCGACCTTGGGCCGTAACCGGCCAGGACTCCGCCTGGCCGGGCCTTCTTATAGCGCCCCGAGGCCCGAGGCCAGCCCCAAGTCGCCCCGCCCCCGAAACCCTAGGGCGCCGCCCGCGCCGCCCCGCCACCGCCCGCGCCGCCCGCCGCCCCGCCACCACCGGACCGCTGCCGGAGGTAGTTTCCGCCGCCGGTTTTTTTTAGAAAACCGATCGGTTTTCCATCGGTTTTTTTAGTTCCAGTTTTTTAAATAGATCGGTTTTTCCGGTTTATTTAATTAGCGAGTGTTCGTCCGTTCGTTCGTTTTAACGAACGTTCGTCGTTTTTTCTTTTTCTTGGATTAAATCCGCGATTTTTCTGATCGCGATTCCTGATCCGATTTTCGTTTTAGTCTAACTTTTCGCTCGTTTATCGGAATCAGGCGATTCAAGCGCCTGGAGTTTCGTATCGAAGCCCTCTTTCTGTTTAACCAACTCAAACAAGCTTTTGCAACTGTAAAATTTTTCCTAGATCCAGAATAGTAAACGAAGCCTGTTTCTTTTGCCGTTTGTCTTTCGTTGCTTCGTTCGTTTTGATTCTTTTTGCCAACCGGAGTTCTTAAGTTGAACTTTCTGGTTAGATCTCTTATTTGAGTTTTACTTGTGCATTAGTTGAGTACTTGTTGTATGCTTGTTTGTTTGCGATAGAGTACCCGGAGTGCGCCACTTGCAACTTCGAATCGCTAGGTTTCTCGGATCTTCAGCAAGGCAAGTAACACTTTGATCATGTTTTCCCTCTACCTAGTTTTATTGCATTAGATCAATCCTCACACATTGCATGATTAGGATCTAATTAAATTGTGGGTTTGGGAAGTAGTTGAGGTAGTACCTATTACCTGTTATTATCAAACCTTTGGGAGTTACTTCTACGTTTTCCTATTATGCCATGCTATGCTAGTAGACGTGGATTGGGTGAGTGTATCCATGACAGATGTGAGATTGTTAATTAATGGTTTATTTAAGGTGGCAACTTAAATACACATCTAGGTGGATTGAGGCACCTGGGTATTCCAACGATTGCCTGTTTTCTTTATGGACCGCCACCCAGGCTGAAAGGGATCATGAGATTATTCATGCTAGAAACTTCCGTGTGCAGCCACAAGCTATTATGGGCTCTAGCATAGTTGATTAAGTTGTGCGAACTCTTACAGTGGTAGACTAGCAGATGTAGGGGAAAGTAGGTGTAACGGTCTACCCGATCGTAAGGTGCTAGTGCTTCTGAAAGACTATGTCTCGGTCATCCATTTTCTCAAACACCATGTAGTGCGAGAAACCAAACGGAGGCGATCGAGTCTTGTGGGGAAAAGTGCGCAAACTTCTGCAGAGTGTATAAACTAGTCATGATTAGTCGTGTCCCCAGTTATGGACATCTTGAGTATCTAGTACCTGGATTATCATGTGAATCTCAACATGTTACTCTAAAATTAATTTTGTTGGGTTTTGTTTAATGATGATGCTTAATTAGGATTGAGAATGTTGTCAACCATTCTCAATGTTTAACAACTACCATGATAGTTAAATAAAATTTATTCCTTTGCAGTAGGGAAAAATTGGCTTTACGCAAAACTGTAACCATAGAGCTTTCCACCAGCCAAATATGCATATAGAATAGCCTATTTCATTCCATTACTCTCTATGTGTTATTTTGCCAGCATATTCCATGTGCTGACCCGTTTCGTGCTGAAATGTTAATGTTGCAGACTTTTCAGACGATGATTAAGGTGTTTTTAGGTCATGGTTCTATACTCAGTGATGCCGTTGGAGTTGATGGACTCACTTATCTTCCAAGCCTTCCGATGTTATCATTATTAGATGGCCTTAAGCCATGTTTATTGCAACAAGTTCTCTTTTGAGACACTCGATGTAATAAGTGTGTGATTGCTACTCTGTTATAAATCCTTCAAGTATTGTGTGGTGTCAGCATTACTGATCCAGGGATGACACCTAAGCATAGAGATTGGACCGTTTGAGGTCTGGTCGCTACAAGATGGTATCAGAGCACACGCTAACTGTAGGACACGACCACTAAGCTAAAGACCTAGATCACTACTCACTCTCTTCTCTTTTTGACTTCTCATCTTTTCTACTCTTTTAGGATGGCGGATGCAAGGAACAAGTTCACGCAACTGGATGAAGATACACCCTTTGGACGTCACTTGAAGGAAGTCACTAGATACCTGAACATAGGAGTACCAAGCTTCACCGGAACCTACAACGCCACTTTACCTGAAGAAGAGCGCTGGATGATTCAAGTTTAAGTTCCAGGAAGGACGTTCATGCCAGTCACTGAGCCCACAGAGTTTTCTTTTGATGCACCAACTTGGAGTCTAGGAAAGAGCATGGCAGCTCACATCGCCATGGGACGCATTGGAGAAGTTTACCGCAATGATCTCAAGGATACTATCTACCAGATTTGTGGGCGCCAAGATGAGCACTGGGAGATGATCAGCACCAGAAAGGATAGATCAGTTGCAGCTTTTATCCAGGAGTTAAACCAGCACATTTGACATCAGGAGAACCAGATGTGCGCCGACATGATAGATCTGAAGAAGGCGAGGACAAGAATCAAGGAACTGGAGGAAGAACTCAAGGCTACACGTGAAGATTATGAAGAGGAAATTGAAGTATTAGTGGAGAAGAATGACAATCTGATCAAGAAGATCGAAATATTTATGGGAGGCCCTACACCGGTAGAAGAAGAACCCAAGGAGATTCGCCCGGAAGACTACATCATCATCGATGACACCGACTCGGATCCAGACGATAGCGATGATGACTATGTTGATGAAGCTGGAGCAGATATAATGGAGTCTGCAACCGAAGAATATTTCTAGTAGACCACCTCATCAGTAGTAGTAGTCCACCATGTAAATATAGTAGTACGAGCACTTTTGTGATAGTTAGACCGATTGTATGCCCTTGTTTGCTTGATTGAATGAAGTGAATTGTTTGCGTTTGCCTCATGTGCATATGGGTAGTGTTTTCCCTTTAGACCCCCTCTATTCTTAAATCTCATCTTTTCTAAAACCCTCAGATGCCTCCGAGACGTGACCCCGTATTTACCTTCCCACCGGAGCTCACCCAGTTGATCCAGCAGCAGAACACATTGATGCAGTTGCTAGTACAGAATCAGAATCAGGGGAACAACAACAACAACCAACCAACCACCACCACCACCTGTTGATCACTTAGCCCATTTTCTTAGGCTGAACCCGCCGGTGTTTTCCAGTAGCACCGAGCCGATAGTAGCAGATGATTGGCTCCGCAAGACAGCTAGAGAGTTGACCACAGCAGGACGCACGGATGCGGAAAAGGTGAAGTTTGCCGCACATCAGCTTGAAGGACCCGCAGCATCATGGTGGGAGAATTTCACATCCACTTTCCCTATCGACACTGTCACGTGGGACCAGTTTCAGTAGGCTTTTTGAACTGCCCATGTTTCAGCAGGAGCTATGGCCATGAAGAAGCGAGAGTTTCGCAACTTGCGCCAAGGAGGACGGACAGTTGGTCAGTATGTGGAGGACTTTAGTAAATTAGCACGTTATGCCCAGATGACGTTGCTACGGATGCAACTAAGCAGGAGAAGTTTCTGGAAGGACTGAATGATGAGTTGAGCATGCAGTTGATGGTGGCAACCTTCAACAATTACCAGGAGTTGGTAGATCGTGCTCTCATGATTGAAGGGAAGCAGCAGCAGATTGAGAATCGCAAGAGGAAGTATGGACAAGGGAAGCACAATTCAGGAGCTCAGCAGAAGCCATGTTTTACCCCTAGACCGGAAGGACATTTTCAGCATACCCATGGAGGAGGTAGCTCGCACAATCACAATGGCACCAAGAATGGTAATGGGAATGGAGGAAGCAACGGCCAGAACCGCACCAACCCATCAACCCCAGCCAAGAGAGACCTGAGCCAAGTCACCTGTTTTAAGTGCTAGAAGACCGGACATTATGCCAATGAATGTCCTGAATCACAGAATGGTAATGGCAATGGAAGCTCTGGGAAGAAGCCGAACCCTTTCAACAGGAGACAGGTGAACCACGTTAACGTGGAGGAGGTTGAAGAGCAGCCGGATGCAGTAATCGGTAAGTTTTTCGTTAAGTCATTTACTGCATTCGTTCTTTTTGATACCGGTGCATCACATTCATACATATCAAGGGGATTTGTGGATAAGTATAACCTCCCCACCAAAGTTCTTAGAACACCTATGTTAGTAAGCTCACCAGGAGCGGAGTATATGGCTAGCCAAGGATGTTTTCAAGTGCCGTTTAGTATAGGTAGGCATGTTTTCCCTCATATTTGATAATATTGGAATCACAAGGTTTGGATGTAATTCTGGGTATGGATTGGTTATCGATGTATGGAGGAAACATCGATTGCGCCAGTAAGTCGATCTTGCATACCACCCCAGAAGGGAGAAGGATCAAGTATGTATCCCGGCATGTGCTGAAGAGGACTCAAGTAAATTGTTTAACAGGAGTTGTGCAGGAGGAAGTACCAGTAGTGAAGGATTTCCCTGATGTATTTCCAGAAGAGTTGCCAGGCATGCCACCGGATAGAGATATTCAGTTTTTGATTGAGCTTTTGCCAGGCACAGGGCCAATATCAAAGAGACCATATAGGATGCCCGCAAAGGATTTGGTGGAGATTAAGAAGCAGATTAAGGAGTTACTGGATAAAGGATATATTCGCCCAAGTTCTTCGCCTTGGGGATCGCCAGTACTTCTAGTGGAGAAGAAGGATGGATCGTTAAGGATGGTTGTTGATTATCGAGGATTGAATGAAGTAACCATCAAGAACAAGTACCCACTACCAATGATCAATGATCTGTTTGATCGATTGCAAGGGGCTAAGGTATTTTCCAAGATCGATCTGCGATCAGGATACCATCAGTTGAAGATTCGAGAACAGGATATACCTAAGACGGCTTTTACCACCAGGTATGGGTTGTACGAGTATACCGTTATGTCATTTGGTCTGACTAACGCACCTGCATATTTTATGAACATGATGAACAAAGTGTTTACGGAGTTCTTGGATAAGTTTGTCGTAGTGTTCATTGATGATATCCTGGTTTACTCGAAGAATGAAGAGGAGCATAAGGAGCATTTGCGGTTGGTTCTTGGAAAGCTCAGAGAACATCAATTATATGCCAAGTTTAGCAAATGTGAGTTTTGGTTGAAAGAAGTTGGATTTATCGGACACGTTATATCCGGAGAAGGTATAGCAGTAGATCCCACTAAAGTTGATACTGTGACCAATTGGAAAGCCCCAACAATAGTTGGAGAGATCCGGAGTTTTCTTGGACTCGCAGGATGCTATCGGAGGTTTATTGAGAATTTCTCAAAGATTGCGAAGCCTATGACGGAGTTGTTGAAGAAGGATACCAAGTTCAAATGGACTGAGGAATGTGAGGCTAGTTTCCAGGAGTTGAAGAAACGTTTGGTTACCTCACCAGTGTTGATTTTACCGGATCAGACCAAGGATTATAAGGTGTATTGTGACGCTTCACGTCGAGGACTTGGAGCAGTGCTTGTGCAGGAAGGAAGAGTTGTTTCATATGCCTCACGGCAGCTTAAGCCCCATGAGTTGAATTATGCTACGCATGATTTGGAATTAGCAGCCGTAGTGCATGCATTGAAGACTTGGAGACATTTTCTGATTGGAAACCATTGTGAGGTGTACACGGATCACAAGAGTTTGAAGTATATTTTCACACAGAAGGAGTTGAACCTCAGACAAAGGAGATGGTTGGAGCTCATCAAGGATTATGATATGAAATTGCATTATCACCCCGGAAAGGCTAATCTAGTAGCTGACGCATTAAGCCGTAAGAGCCATGTCAACACCCTAATGACGGGAGATTTACCAAGGGAGTTAGCCGAAAATCTTCGAGAGCTATGTTTGGAAATAGTTCCAAGAGGCTATGTAGCAGCATTGGAGATTCAGTCTACTTTGATGGATAAGATCAGAGAAGCTCAAAAGACTGACAAGGGGATTGCTTCTATTAAGGAGAAAATGAGCAAAGGAAAAGCTAAGGGATTTCGTGAGGATGAGCACGATACCTTATGGTTTGAAGACCGTGTTTATGTACCAAATGATTCAGAGATCAGGAAGTTAATTTTATAAGAGGCCCATGATTCACCGTATTCGATTCACCCAAGAAATACCAAGATGTATTTGGATTTGAAGGATATTTTCTAGTGGACCGGAATGAAGAAGGATATTGCGGAATATGTAGCAGTTTGCGATGTATGTCAGAGAATAAAGGCAGAGCATCAGAAGCCAGCCGGATTCCTACAGCCATTGCCGATACCCGAATGGAAGTGGGATAAGCTAGGCACGGATTTTATTACAGGATTGCCCAGAACACGTTCAGGCTATGACTCGATATGGGTTGCAGTCGATCGTTTGACAAAGGTAGCTCATTTCATTCCAGTGAAGACTACCTATACCAGTGCAAAGTTGGCAAAGATATACATGACTAGAATCGTTTGTCTGCATGGAGTTCCAAGGAGCATAGTATCAGATAGAGGAACCCAATTTACCTCAAAGTTCTGGAATCAGTTGCATGAAACTTTGGGTACCAGACTGGAGTTTATCACAGCTTTCCACCCGCAAACAGATGGACAGACTGAGAGAGTCAATCAGATTTTGGAGGATATGCTAAGAGCTTGTGCGCTAGATTACGGATCTAGCTGGGACGAGAATTTGCCGTATGAAGAGTTCTCTTACAACAACAGTTATCAATCCAGTTTGAAAGATGGCCCCTTTCGAAGCCTTGTACGGAAGGAGGTGCAGGACCCCATTATCGTGGGATGAAGTTGGAGATCACCAGTTGTTTGGACCGGATCTGATAAAGGAGTCTGAACAGAAAGTGAAATTGATTCGCGATAGGCTCAAGGTAGCTCAATCCAGGAAGAAGAGTCATGCAGATTCTAAACGCAAGGAGACAGTTTACGAAGTCGGAGACCGAGTTTATCTTCGAGTATCACCACTTTGAGGAGTTAATCTCTTTGGAGTTAAGGGAAAGTTAGTGCCACGTTTTGTAGGCCCATACAAAGTTTTGGAGCGTATGGGAGAAGTAGCCTATAAGTTGGAATTGCCCGAAGGATTGTCAGGAGTTCACGACGTGTTCCATGTATCCCAGTTGAAGAAGTGCCACGCAGAGATGGTTGATATACCACTGAGAGATACGGTACCACTGGAAGCAATTCAGTTGGACAGTGATTTGACCTATGAGGCGAACCAGTTAAGATTCTACAGTATGCCAGTCGAGTCACCTGCAGCAAGGTTATCAAGTTTTGCAAGGTTCAGTGGAGCCACCACACGGAGGATGAAGCCACCTGGGAACGAGAGGAAGATTTTTTGAAGGACCACCCTCACCTATTTTTTAGCCAACCCAAATCTCGAGGGCGAGATTCATCTTAAGGGGGGTAGGTTTGTAACATCCCAAATTTTCAATTTGGAATGTTATACACTAGATCATCATTGCATATCATATTTTATTGCATTTTGGTTGATCCTAGAAATTTCATGCAACTCAAGGACCCTCGGAGAGAGTTGGGGATTTCGTTATTTTCATATTTGAGTTTTCTCAAATTTTGAAAATAGGATCATTTGATTTTATTTATTTTATCTTCAATTATTTCTATTACAAAAATATGAGAGAGGGAATAAAATGACTTTCCCAAAATAAAGAAATATTGAGGATTTAATAAAAAAATCAAATAAGATTTTATTTTGGTTTTATTTGCTATTTTATTTGTATTAGGGAAAAATGCACATATTTCAAAATTGCATTTAGGCCCCAAATAAATGTTCATCCTGTGAGGCTTGATTTTAGAAGCCGGGGAAAATGTATTTCAGAATTTTTGCAGTCCGTTTAGTATTCCTTTTGTTTTTTTTCGAGCGTAATTATTTAAAAAAAAGTCTGAACTGACCTTGGGCCGTAACCGACCAGGACTACGCCTGGCTGGGCCTTCTTATAGCGCCTCGAGGCCCGTGGCCAGCCCCAAGTCGCCCCGCCCCCGAAACCCTAGGCCGCCGCCACCGCCGTCGCCGCCCGTGCCGCCCGCCGCCCCCCCGCCGCCGGAGGTAGTTTCCGCCTTCAGTTTTTTTAGAAAACCGATCGGTTTTCCGTCGGTTTTGTTTTTTTAGTTTCGGTTTTTTTAAATAGATCGGTTTTTCTGGTTTATTTAATTAGCGAGCGTTCATCCGTTCGTTCGTTTTAACGAACGTTCGTCGTTTTTTTTCTCGGATTAAATCTGCGATTTTTCTGATCGCGATTCCTGATCCGATTTTCGTTTTAGTCTAACTTTTCGCTCATTTATTGGAATCAGGCGATTCAAGCGCCTGGAGTTTCGTCTCGAAACCCTCTTTCCGTTTAACCAACTCAAACAAGTTTTTGCCACTGTAAAAATTGCCCTAGATCCAGAATAGTAAACGAAGCCTGTTTCTTTTGCCGTTTGTCTTTCGTTGCTTCGTTCGTTTTTATTCTTTTTGCCAACCGGAGTTCTTAAGTTGAACTTTCTGGTTAGATCTCTTATTTGAGTTTTACCTGTGCATTAGTTGAGTACTTGTTGTATGCTTGTTTGTTTGCGATAGAGTACCCGGAGTGCGCCGCTTGCTACTTTGAATCGCTAGGTTTCCCGGATCATCAGAAAGCCAAGTAACACTTTGATCATGTTTTCCCTCTACCCAGTTTTATTGCATTAGATCAATCCTCACACATTGCATGATTAGGATCTAATTAAATTGTGGGTTTGGGAAGTAGTTGAGGTAGTACCTATTACCTGTTATTATCAAACCTTTGGGAGTTACTTCTATGTTTGCCTATTATGCCATGCTATGCTAGTAGACGTGGATTGGGTGAGTGTATCCATGACAGATGTGAGATTGTTAATTAATGGTTTATTTAAGGTGGCAACTTAAATACACATCTGGGTGGATTGAGGCACCTGGGTATTCCAGCGATTGCCTGTTTTCTTTATGGACCGCCACCCAGGCTCAAAGGGATCATGAGATTATTCATGCCAGAAACTTCTGTGTGCAGCCACAAGCTATTATGGGCTCTAGCATTGTTGATTAAGTTGTGCGAACTCTTACCGTGGTAGACTAGCAGATGTAGGGGAAAGTAGGTGTAACCGTCTACCCGATCGTAAGGTGCTAGCGCTTCTGAAAGACTATGTCTCGGTCATCCGTTTTCTCAAACACCATGTAGTGCGAGAAACCAAACGGAGGCGATCGAGTCTTGTGGGGAAAAGTGCGCAAACCTCTGCAGAGTGTTTAAACTAATCATGATTAGCCGTGTCCCCGGTTATGGACATCTTGAGTATCTAGTACCTGGATTATCATGTGAATCTCAACATGTTACTCTAAAATTAATTTTGTTGGGTTTTGTTTAATGATGATGCTTAATTGGGATTGAGAATGCTGTCAACCATTCTCAATGTTTAAGAACTACCATGATAGTTAAATAAAATTTATTCCTTTGCAGTAGGGAAAAATTGGCTTTACGCAAAACTGTAACCATAGAGCTTTCCACCAGCCAAATATGCATATAGAATAGCCTATTTCATTCCATTACTCTCTATGTGTTATTTTGCCAGCATATTGCATGTGCAGACCCGCTTCGGCTGCAACGTTAATGTTGCAGATGTTTCAGACGACGATTAAGGTGTTTTTAGGTCGTGGTTCTATACTTAGTGATGCCGTTGGAGTTGATGGACTCACTTATCTTCCAAGCCTTCCGCTATTATCGTTATTAGATGGCCTTAAGCCATGTTTATTGTAATAAGTTCTCTTTTGAGACACTCGATGTAATAAGTGTGTGATTGCTACTCTGTTATAAATCCTTCAAGTACTGTGTGGTGTCAGCATTAGTGATCCAGGGATGACACCTGAGCACAGAGATTAGACCGTTTGAGGTCTGGTCGCTACATAGTTCATCCAAGTGAACCGCATACCGTATATCACACACACCTTTGATCTGGCTGGCCGTTTCTTTTGTGTTGCCTAATCACAAAAAGTTCATCCGAGTGAACCGTATGCTGTAATTTGCACACACCTTCATCTGGCTGCCCGTTTCTTTTGTTGCTCCTCATCGCAAACAGTTAATTGAGCTGAACCGTATGCCCTGCATCGCACACACAACTAAAATCTGAACCGTGTTTGATGCATCCTCCATCGCAAAAATTTTGCACCTTTTTTGACGGGTTTTTACACCACTGTTTGCGATTATGGCATCGCACACAATTTCGTCGAAGGGTCTCTGATCGTAGTGTCGCGTTAGCAGCATCCTGTAGTAGTGTGGTTGCATCTATAAATATGCATGCATTTGCATATTTATAACCATGATTCTTTCGAATTGTCCAATGTTATCCATGGACAGCCTAAGTATGTGTAGATTGGGTTTGTTTTCCCATATGCTCAGCCCCGGATCCGATGCAGAATTTCGTCAGTGCCTCCCTGTTGTTCTCTGGGTACACATCCTCTCTGCTTATTGCCGAGACGTGTATCAGGAGAACAGAGGGGAGGTGCTACCGGAATTTTGCGTCGGATCTGGAGCAGAGCATGGGAAAACAAACCCAATCTACACATACTCGGGTGGGATTAGGACCTATCTTTACCTATTAGCGTCTAGGTTGCATGGACGCAATAAAAGTGACAAACTCCATTAACTGATGGATATGGTTTGCTGAATTATGTATATATTTCTTGTGTGTCCAGTAGCTACGCAATATGAGTGACCGTGCGTGGATGTACACCGGTCACACTAGTCAGGAAGACATGATCGACGGATGGTTAACAAAAACTAGTGGGTTTGTGACAGCCGCATTTGAAAATGGCCAGAGAATAAGCCGGTGCCCCTATGCTGTCGGTGTACTAGAGTAGGGGTACCCTAGTATCCCGAACTTGTGCACGGGCAGTCGCAGCATCCCGCGGCAAGGCTTGCCGGGTGACCGCCAAGATCCTCCGTGGTTCCTTTGGAGCCATTCAAGAACAAAGTTTCCAAGTCAAGAAGACAAGATCCCGGCAAGAGGAGCTTGCCGGGAAGGCTATCAAAAGCATCCCAAGACCCCGGCAAGAGGAGCTTGCCGGGAAGGCCACTCAAGGCATTTCAAGGAACTTGCCGCGGCGCACCACGCGTTCCGGCAAGACCCGGTGAGCGACAAGCTCCCGGACACGACAAGACAACGACCGCGGCAAGGTGCTTGCCGCGGCAAGCCACCTCTCCGCGCCCGCGCTCCAGCACATCCACCAACATGCCGCTCTGGGGCCCTTCCAGGCGTACGTGGCGGAAGGCTGTGCAGCTAGGGGCGTGCGGTGGCAAGCGGCGCTGACAAGATCGCCATCGTGGCGAACGGTGGCGTCCCTGGCGGTCCCTTTTCGCACTGTTTAGGCGACACAGACGGGCATTTAAGGCCCTTGTCCCCTGCCGTCAGGGTTAGGTATGATACACTGTAGCAGGTAGCTGTGCCTACCACAGCACCTTTCCATTTTTGCCCTTTACCTCCGTTGCCACCTGTCGGTAACCCCTTGAGCATATAAAAGGAGGCCCGTGTGCAACGTAGAGGGGGGTTAGCCAGTTCGAACACTCACGCTCGGTCTCGCTAGCTGCTAGTGTGTACTGTAGCACTCGGCGCTCCCGAGCTAGAAATCAATACAAACCACAAAGCAGGTGTAGGGTTTTACGCATCCGTGCGGCCCGAACCTGGGTAAATCGCTCGCGTGCATCGCCTCGATTTGCTCTTTGCGCAACCTCCGCCACCGCCGAACCGAAAGGGACCCGGTCCGCCGGTCCCATAGGTGCCCGTGGATCAGTACCCCGACATCATTGGCGCGCCAGGTAGGGGGCGTCGAAGTTGTGTGAACCAGATCCGGCGTTCTCGCGAGCTAGATCTTCATCATCTTCATCAACATGCCACTGAAGAAGAAGGTTTGGGAGGCAGCTGCTCCATCCGCGCCGAGCCAACCACCGCCGCAGCAAACGGTTGGTGGGGCAGGCACCGGCGGAAGAACACGCGTCGACGAGGGAACTCACGGTGCTGCCAGGTCCCAGGACAAGGCTGCGCTGCCCATCGGCGGCGTAGCCGGCTCCCACAACGACCGGGCGCACTCCAAGACCTCGGCGTCCGTGCATGCACCGCGCCCGTCTCAGGAGGCGCGGGACCAGCAGCGCCATGGTACTCACGGTACCATGCGTTCGCTAGACCAAGATCGAGCTGGTGGCTCTCGGAGCGCTCTGGACCACCATGCACGTCAACATGTCGGCGCGAGCGACACACGGTCGCTTGGACGAGATATTGCTCCTTCTAACGTGGTTAGAAGTCCGAGCATATCCCGCTCCTCGCACCGTTCGCCACCGCCGCCCGCCACTGCAGCAGAAGCTTTGGCGCAAGCTCAGCTGCTCCTAGACTACCCTCCAGCGGCGAATAAGATCGACGACTGGAGGGCCACTATCCACAGTCTCATCGGCTTTGCCAACGGCGACACTCCACGGCAGCCGAGCGCGTCGCAACCGCGGCAAGCCAGCCAGGCACGAGCCGGAGACGACAAGACTGGTGGGGGTGCAACTACTGTGCACTCTCCGCCCCAAAGGCCAAGGTCACCGACTCGCCGGATCCACCTCGACAGCGACTCCACCGCGTCGTCAGATCCGCGAGCTCGCCGCGATCAGCGCCAAGTTCTTCAAGAACGACAACAAGAAGACGCTCGTACTCGCATCGAGCGCCGGAGAGAAGCGCGGCGTCAATCAGACCAGCGCGCTGGGCCCTCTGCTGACATGCATGCGCCAGGGGAACCAGGCGACTTGCCATACGCGGTAGGTTGCCCTGCGTTCACTCGTGAGCTACGGCAAGTCCAGTGGCCCAGTACAAAGAATTTCAAACCAGATGTACCAGAGAAGTACGACGGCAAGACGCATCCGTCGGAGTTCCTCAGCATCTACACCATCGCGGTGCAGGCTGCCGGGGAGCGAGACGACAAGATCCTTGCCAACTACTTCCCATTGGTGCTCAAGCCCAACGTCAGGTCCTGGCTCATGCACTTGCCAGACAACTCCATATCCTCCTGGGCAGACCTATGCCATCAGTTTGTTGGCGCCTTTACAGGCGGCCACAAACCTCATGGCCAAGAGAGTGATCTTCATCTGCTCGCCCAGAAGGAAGGAGAGCCCCTGCGCAAGTACATTAAGAGGTTCAGCCATGTACAGTATAACATCCCAGACGTCCACCCCGCCGCGGTCATCAGCGCGTTCCATCAGAACGTGCGTAACCGCAGGATGCGGGAGGAGATGGCGATGTGCAGGATCAGAGACGTCAGCAAGCTGTACGCCCTGGCCGACAAATGTGCACGTGCTGAGGAAGGGAGGAGACTCCCCAGAGAGAAGACCGGAGCAGAAGGATCTGACAGTGAGGATGCCGCCCCGGCAAAGAAAAACCGGCGGCGGAACAGGAAGAAGAAAGGCAAAGAGATGCTAGTCGTTGAGCAGTCCGGCAACGAAGGTGGCGCCAAGCAGGCCAAGGTTGGTAGCTCCGGCAAGGAGATTGCCGCTTGCGCCAACTGCCAGGCTGTGGCGGTCGCCGACAAGCAGGATGGCTCCGACAAGCAGTACTGTAAGATTCACCGCACCAAGGGCCATGACCTCCAGAGCTGCAAAAAGGTCGAGCAGCTTGTCCGGCAGCAAAAAGCTGAGTACGAGCGACGCGACAAGGAGAGGGCCCAAGGAGGTGCTGGAGAATCCGGCAAGAAGCGTGCGGGCCGGGGAGGACGCCGCGGCAGAGCCAAGCAGCGGCAAGGAGACAGACCTCCCCGGGGCCGCGACAACGATGAAGACAACGACGACGACGAAGACATGGATGATGTTGAGACCAGTGAGCAGGAGTTTCAGAAAGCCACAGAGGTCTTGTGCGTTGACGGTGGTGCTTCTCTGCATACCTCGCACCGCCAACTCAAACAGTGGGTGCGGGAAGTTAATGCAGCAGAACCACCTATCGAATCACGCAAGCTTCTGAAGTGGTCCAGCATGCCTATCATCTTCGACATTGAGGATCACCCTGATCGCACAACTGCGGTCGGGTGTTTGCCGATGTTGGTTTCACCAACTATCTGCAACCTCAAAGTCACCAAGATGCTAGTTGACGGCGGGGCCGGCTTGAACCTGATCTCCTCCGCTGTACTCCAAAAACTCCAAATCCCTGACAGCGAGCTCGAAGAATCCGGCACATTCCAAGGAATCAATCCAGGAAGGAGCAAGCCGAAGGGGAAGGTCACGCTGCCAGTAACATTTGGCAGCGAGCTCAATTTCAGGACTGAGAGGGTTACATTTGACGTTGCCGATATTCCATTGCCTTACAATGGGATACTCGGCCGACCAGCACTCGCCAAGTTTATGGCAGCCTCTCATTATGCATACAACATGCTAAAGATGCCAGGCCCGATAAGCGTCATCTCTGTCCCTGGCGACAAGAAGGATGCTCTTATCTATGCCGACAAGATCTACCGGGAAGCAGCAGCCGCGGCAGATCACAAGTCACTTGCCGCTGAAGCTCCCGGGGGGAAGAAGAAGACCAAGTCCGGTAAGAGTTCTGATGCCCACTCCGGCAAGCGCACCTCTTCGGAGTGCTGCGCTGCCGTCGAGGACGCACCATCGAGCTCCACCGGCAAGTGCAAGAAGACGATGGCAGCTCCGCCAGAGACGAAGAAGGTGTCCGCCAAGGAGGACGGCACTGGTGGTACCTTCACCATCAGTGCCACGCTCGACCCTAAATAGGAAAGCGCGCTCGTTGCTTTCCTGCGGGAGAATGTCGACGTGTTTGCATGGCAGCCATCTGACATCCCCGGTGTTCCCAGGAAAGTAATTGAGCACCACCTTGCCGTTTGTCCTCATGAGCGGCCCGTCAAGCAGAAAGTCAGGAAACAAGCAGTGGAGCGCCAAGAGTTCATAGCAGAAGAGATCAAGAAGTTGGAAGCAGCAGGCCTTGTCAGAGGAGTGCTCCATCCCATGTGGTTGGCCAATCCTGTAGTCGTGCGCAAGGCAAACGGGAAATGGAGACTTTGTATCAATTTTACCGATGTTAACAAAGCTTGTCCCAAAGACCCATTTACTTTGCCGCGCATTGACCAGATTGTTGACTCCACAGCCGGATGTGATTTGCTTTCATTTCTTGACGCATATTCAGGATATCATCAGATCTTCATGGCCGAAGAGGATGAGGAGAAGACCGCATTTATTACTCCATGTGGCACGTACTGTTTCGTACGAATGCCTTTCGGACTAAAAAATGTTGGTTCAACATTTGCAAGGGTAGTTCATGTCGCTCTTGAGCCGCAAATACACAGAAATGTGGAAGCATACATGGATGATATAGTGGTCAAGAGCAAGGACAGAGCAACCCTGATTCAAGATCTAAACGAGACCTTTGCAAATCTGCGCAAGATCAACCTCAAGCTCAACCTAGAGAAGTGTGTGTTTGGAGTTCCCTCCGGCAAGCTTCTCGGGTTCCTTGTGTCTCAGCGAGGAATTGAAGCCAATCCTGACAAGATCAAGGCCATTGAGCAGATTGAAGCACCAAAGCGCGTCAAGGATGTACAGAGACTTGCCGGTTGCGTGGCTGCCCTCAGCAGGTTTATCTCTCGGTCTGCTGAGCGCGCCCTGCCGTTTTTCAAATTATTGAAAAAGGCGGGTCCGATGAAATGGACTCCGGAAGCGGAGGCTGCGCTGCAAGACCTGAAGAGATACCTGTCCTCCCCTCCGATACTTGTCGCACCTAAGCCACAAGAGAAGTTGCTGCTGTACATAGCAGCAACCAATCAAGTGGTTAGTGCTGCGTTAATAGCGGAGAGGGAGGCAGATGACGAGCCTGCAACCACGGCAAGCACATCTAGCGACAAGCAGGGGGCTTCCCCGACAAGCTCTGGTCCCGACAAAGATGGATCTGCGCAGATGCACGACGAGATACACAAGAAGATGGTGCAGCGCCCAGTTTACTTTGCCAGTTCCCTTCTGCAGGGGGCTAGATCAAGGTACTCTGGTGTGCAAAAATTGCTTTTCGGCCTTCTCATGGCCTCAAGAAAGCTGCGCCATTACTTCCAAGCACGTGAGATCACAGTTGTCACTCGCTTTCCGCTGAAGAGGATACTGCAGAATCCAGAAGCGACAGGCAGGATTGTTGAGTGGGCACCGGAACTGTCAAGCTTTGGCCTCAAGTTTGAAAGTACTTCAACTATCCAGAGCAGAGCATTGGCAGAATTTATAGCAGAATGGACGCCAACACCAAATGAAGAAATTCCAGAAACGAGCATCCCCGACAAGGAAGCAAGCAAAGAGTGGCTGATGTACTTTGATGGTGCCTTTTCGCTGCAAGGCGCCGGCGCTGGCGTGCTGCTTGTCGCACCCGCCGGTGAGCACCTCAAGTACGTAGTCCAGATGCACTTTCCCAAGGAGCAAGCAACGAACAATACTGCAGAGTATGAGGGCTTGCTTGCCGGTCTCCGGATCGCGGCAGACCTTGGGATCAAGAAGCTCATTGTCAGGGGTGACTCACAGCTTGTCGTCCGCCAAGTAAACAAGAGTTATTAGAGTCCATTGATGGAAGCTTACGTTGACGAAGTGAGAAAGCTAGAAGAGCACTTTGACGGCCTGCAGATGGAACATGTTCCAACAGCTCAGAACGCCATTGCAGATGGCCTGTCAAAGTGCGCCGCACTTAAGTTACCTGTGGAACCAGGGATCTTTGTGCTCAAGCTGAATCAGCCGTCCGTAACGCCATCGACTGGGCAGAGCAAGAAGAGGAAGTTGATTTCTGGTGACTATTTGCCGGCAGAGCTTCCCGAAGCCGCCGCCAAGAAGGTCCCCAAGATCAACGCCAAGAGCGCTGCGGAGCAGTTTGCTCCGGCAAGCCCTAGGGTTTGTTCCATTGAAGTAGAAGCCCCCGGCAAGTATTGCTCCGGCAAGCTTGCCGGGGAACGTCACGCTCCGGCAGAGCCGCAGGTTCTTGCCGTAGAAGCGGATGTTCCCGCAGCAGTCTCCAAGATCAACACCAAGAGCGCTGAGGAGCAAGATGCTCCAGCAAGCCCTAGGGTTTGTTCCGTTGAAGCAGAAGCTCCCGACAAGTTTTGCTCCGGCAAGCTTGTTGGGGAACGTCAAGCTCCGGCAGAGCCGCAGGTTCTCGCTATAGAAGCGGATGTTCCCGCAGCAGCAGATTTGCCTTTAGTCCTTGTTGTCGAGCCACAAGCTCCAGCATGGGCACAGCAGATTGTCCATTTCCTTCAGACAGGAGAACTTCCCGAAGAGCAAGAAGAAGCGGAAAGAGTAGCCGGGCAGTCAAGTATGTACCAGTTTATCGACAAGACACTGTACAGAAGAAGACTCAACGGTGTGAAATTGAAGTGTATTCACCGGGAAGATGGACAAAAGCTGTTGGCAGAGATACATGGAGGCATATGTGGACACCACATTGGCGCAAGAGCACTTGTCGGCAAAGCATTCCGGCAAGGTTTCTTCTGGCCAACAGCCCTCCAGGATGCAACTGCACAAGTAACCAATTGTGAAGCGTGCCAGTTTCATTCCAAGCAGATACACCAACCAGCTCAAGCTCTCCAGACGATCCCTTTATCCTGGCCATTTTCGGTCTGGGGGCTCGACATCCTCGGCCCCTTTCCCCGAGCTGTCGGGGGCTTTGAGTACTTGTACGTTGCAATCGAAAAGTTCACAAAGTGGCCGGAAGTGGAACCAGTGAGGAAGGTGACAGCACAGTCAGCAGTCAAGTTCTTCAGGTCGATTGTTTGCCGCTTCGGGATCCCTAACAGGATAATCACCGACAGCGGCACTCAATTTACGAGCCGCACCTTCATGCAGTACGTCCAAGATCTTGGCGCCAAGGTCTGCTTCGCTTCTGTTGCTCACCCGAGAAGCAACGGTCAAGCGGAGAGGGCAAATGCTGAAGTGTTGCGCGGGCTCAAGACCAGAACTTTCGACAGGCTACACAAGTGCGGAAGAAACTGGATCGAGGAGCTGCCGGTGGTTCTTTGGTCGATCCGGACGACGCCAAATCGAGCCACTGGCCAGACACCTTTTGCTCTAGTCTACGGAGCAGAGGCAGTTATCCCCACGGAACTCGTATACGGGTCACCTCGAGTGCTCGCTTATGATGAGCTTGAGCAAGAGCAGCTGCGACAAGATGACGCGCTGCTCCTTGAGGAAGACCGTCTTCAGGCTGCTGTGCGAGCTGCTCGCTACCAGCAAGCTTTGCGCCGCTACCATAGCCGCAAAGTTAACGCCAGAAGTCTCGAGGAAGGTGACCTTGTTCTTCGGCGCGTTCAGTCCGCCAAGAATTCCAACAAGTTGACGCCGAAGTGGCAAGGCCCTTACCGGGTGAAGCGAGTCACTAGGCCTGGCGCTGTCCGCCTTGAGACCGAAGATGGCATTCCGGTGAGCAACTCCTGGAACATTGAGCATCTTCGTAAGTTTTACCCGTAAGGCGCGGTTGTCGGAACCTGTTCCGGTGACCACCTTTTGTACAAGTCTTGCCGCTGTTGCATGTAATCCTTTGTACAAAGCCGGGCGCAGATCCCGTGCATAAGTAAAGCTCATATGCTCCGCACATTTTATCGATTTTATGCTTTCTATTTTCTGGCATATATGATCTGACACTTTGTGCAGCACTTACTCCATGTTTGCTGGGGAGGAAAGGAGAAGACGATGGTATGGACCAGGCGCCGTTCAAGAAAGTTTCGCCTTGCCGGGAAGCAGACACCAGAAAAGCTAAGTTGCCAAAGTTTGAGCAATCAAATTTTTTAAATTTTAAGTTATCTCCCTTGAACGACCGCACTTTGTATGGAAAACCTGTGCGCGGAGGAACCAACTCGTAGCTAGTTGCGCCCTTACTTTGTTTCGAGTCCGCTCAACAACTTAAGTGAGCTGCTAGCGCCCTTACTTTGTTTCGAGTCCGCTCAACAACTTAAGTGAGCCGCTAGCGCCCTTACTTTGTTCCGAGTCCGCTCAGCAACTTAAGTGAGATGCAACTAGTTGCGACAAGGTTTCTTGCCGGTAGCGGCACCGCCAGCAGGCTGCTGACGTCCCACACTCAGCGCTCACGGCCCAGGTACCTGCACCGGCAAGTTCCCTAAAAGCGTAGGGTAAAAAGACATACAAAGGTGGGAGTCAAGTAAAGGAAATAACGTTGCAATCATTGCCCAGAATAAAAGTTATATTACAAGGATAACTTGTCGCGGCTCTAATAGTCCGTTTTCATAACATGTCAAACAGCGACAAGGAAAGAAGAAATGGGCGGCCTAATCCACGCGATCGCCTTCAACCCTCTTGATCCCGCTCACCTTGTCCACAATGGGTGCGACAAGGGCTTTGAGCTCCTCCAGATCAGCTTCTGGCGGCAAGGACCTGAGGATGTTGGTGAGGCGGAGGCCCGGATTGCGGAAGGCCACCTTCATCAACACTTTCTCGAGGGCCACTGCGCAGATCTCGCGCGACTCGTCAGCTAGTTGCTTGGGGATCCTCTCTCGGAGTCGCTGAAGGGCCGTCGCCACACCCTTGAAGAACAGGACGAGCTTGGCGCTGGGCTGGAGGTTGTCGTCGGAGGGATACCCAAGATCTTCCATCCCCAGCTGCACCAGCTCCTTGTCGATATCTGTGGCGGCGTTCACCGGACTCTCCGTCCAGTGCATCATAGTCTCCCTGAGGGTGTTCTGGGCGGCGGCAGCGCTCTCTAGCAGCGCCTTGTCGGCCTTGATTTCCTCCTTCAAGGCCGCCTCCTGCTTCTTGGCGCTGTCCAGAGTCTTGGTCAAAGTGGTTAGCTTCAACTCAAGATCCACATTGGAGACCTTGGCGGCGCTGAGCTCCTTGCCCTTCTCGGAGAGATCGGCCTCCAGCCGCGCCACCTTCGTCTTCAACTCCTCCTTGGCGGCCTCGGCGGCGGCGGCAGTGTCCTCCGCTTGCTTGAGGGCTCCGCCAAGCTTCTCCTCGCGCGAGGCAAGCTCCTCCTCGTGGGCGTCGAGATTGACCTTCCGCTGTGCCAGTTCGCCCTCCTCTGCGGCTAGCTTCACAGCGGCAAGTCGCTGGCACTCTTTGGCTTCAGCCTTCTTGAGGAGAAAGGCCTTCCGCGCTTCAGGGAGCTGCTCCCGCTCCTCCGCCAGGGATCGGAGGGCTTCCCGGTGGAAACCCTCAAGCTCTTCCGCGCGCTTTTCAATGTCTGCTCCCGCCTTCGCGACAAGCGCCTCGCGGGACTCCATCTTGGCTTGTCGCGCGCGGTAGAGCGACATCAACCTGCGCAGCAGCCGCTCTTCTTCGGGCTCGTTGCTGCTGCTGCTTGGCGCGTCGACCAGCTTCAGCCCCGCGGAGGCGAGCACTTCTCCGTCGAAGACCTCCCCCTCGACCGGCGCTCTGGAGCTTGATGCCCAGGGAAGATTGATGAAGACGTCGTCGCCGGCCTTCAAATAAACGCCCGGCTGGGGCTCCTTGGAACTTGGCGCTGCGGCTTCGGCGGATGGGTCGGCGGTCGGCGTAGCGCCTGGCGCTCCTGCGGCCTCTGGGCCGTCAGTACGATCGCCAGATTCCTCGCCAGTTGCTGCGGCGTCAGCCTTGGCGGCCTCTGCGCCGGTGGCATCTCCAGCACCGGCTGCTTCGTCGGCGGCGACCTCTGTCTCCATCTGCTCCGCAGTGGAGGGATCTGACGGCCGGAAAAGGGGAGAAGAGTCAAACAGAATCCAGCAGAAACCCATAAAGATCAAGAAAAGAAGGATCCAAGAGAAGTTTTGAAGCAAGGGGAGTACCTGCACCAGGCTCTGCGGTCGTGGTCTCCGTCGTCGGGGGGCCGCTGGCGCTGTCCCTCGCCGGAGAACCCTCCCTTGCCGGAGACTTCTCCCTCACCGGGAAGCCTTCCCTTGCCGGAGAATTCTCCCTTGTCGGGGGATTCTCCCTTGGCTCCTGATGGGGCTGCTCAGCTCCTACACAAGTCAACAAGCAGATATCAGCAAAGACAAGTACCCATGCGCGCCTCGCCGCGGAAAGTAATTCACACACTTACGGTGGGGGCTGCCCTGGAGGAAAGTCGCCGGCTCCGGCAAAGTTGTCTCGGGCGCGCCACGTGCTGTCGCAGTGGGCTCGTCCTCGATGATGATCACCGGGGCCTTAGCTCTCTTTGCCGCTCTCTGGGCCAGAGTCCTAAAGAGGAACAGATTCAGGGAAAAGCAAGTGAGAAACAAGACCAACAGCAAGAATTGAAGAAATGCAAGTACGACAAGAGAAGCTTACTCTTCTTCTTCTTCCTCGTCGGAGCTTAACGCGGACAAGTCGAAGCCCGGCGCGCGCCCGGCGCGAGGAGGCGGAGGAGAAGCTCCCCTTGGCCGCTTGGCGGGAGCAGTGGCGGCGGTCTGAGACGACCCCGCTCCGGTTGTCGGCGCAGCGTGAGAAGCGGCAGGGACTGAAGCGGTGGTCCGGCTAGACTCCGCTCCAGTTGCCGTCGCAGCATGAGGCGCTCCCGCGGCAACGGTGTTTGCCGCGGTGGAGCGTGTCACGCGGCGTGGCGACTGTTGACCCGCTTGCCGCTCCGCCACATCACCAACCTTGCGGAGATGCCTTCTTGGTGGGGATGGAGGCTCTGCTTCTAGTGGGCTGTCTGAAGACGAGGTGGAAGAAGAGTTGATTTCCAACGAGCCGCTCGTATCCTTGACGGGCTCGCTCGGCTCGGCGTCACGCCCGGCAAGCTCCTTCTTGCTGGCGGCCTCCCCTCGCTCGGCATGGCTTGCCGCTTCCGCTGCATCAGCCTCCTCCATAGTAAATCCGAACTCGCCCGCGGCTGCAGCTGCCGCTGCCTCCTCCATCCTGGTGGCGATGAGCGCCAACTCCGCATCCGTGGTGTCGCGGGTGAGGCCGTCCTTCTCGTCAGCGCGGATCGGCACTTCCACCAAGTCGTCGAAGAACTGCTGCACGACCTCGTCTGCAGGTTCCTGCCAAGTTGGCACAATCCCGTGCGAGTCGCACTCCGGCATCATTGCACGGATGCGGTCGAGCGCGGAATTGTTGCACAAAGGCACGACGCCCCCCGGCAACCTGAACACCTCGGGATGCTGGGAGTCATATTTGAACAGTTCCTGCAGCATCGCGTTGAGCTCCAGGACTGTGAAGTTGTAATTGAGGCCTGGCCGCAGCCTCATGATGTCTGCCACGTTCTTGAACTCCCAAGTGGGCCTCCCCCGTTCCTGCAGGGGGGCGATGCGGCGGCGAAGGAAGTCTGCGCCAACAGCGCCAACAGTAAGCCCGGCAAGCCTCAGGCGCAGGATCCTGGTGATGGCAATCTTCAGCTTGGCGTCCTCCGGGGCCATGTCACTCCAGTCGCTGCCGCGTGCTACTGGGGTTTGCCGCCGGGTGGTGAATGGCTGCGGGCTCTCCTCGTCAATCCAGCACCAATCAGCTCTCCACTCCTCCCACTTGCCGCGGAATTCTCCCTCCAGATAGGTCTCTTTCTTGCCGGGCCTTGAGATCCAGGCAATTCCGCCGGATAGAGGCTCTCCTCTCTCTACTCGGGGTATGAAGAAGTGGCGGAAGAGGGCTACGTTGGGAAGGACTCCGACAAAGTTTTCGCAGAGGTGTGCGAAAACTGCCATTGTCAGGACGGCGTTGGGGGTGAAGTCAAGGAGATGGAATCCATAGGTGTTCATGATGTCGCAGAAGAAATCAGAGAAAGGCGGGCAGAGCCCGCAGTAGAAGAACAGAGCAAAGAATGGGTATCCGTTTGGGGCTTTCTTCCAAGCGGTGGCGGGGAGTACCTTTGTGCGCGGATGCGCGCGCGTCTCCGCCGACCAGAAAAGGTAATAGTTTTCCCTCAGCTCCTTCGCGCCAAGCTTTGGGGGGAAAACGGACCGCTCCTTCCGCAGCGCCGCGAGCCGCTGTGCCTTGGTCGTCTTCACGGTCTTCCCCTTGTCGGCTTTTGGAGCCATGGCGGAAGCAGTGGAGGAGGTCGACGGCGTTGGTGGTGCTAGTGGCGATGAGGGGCGGAGCGCTGCTCTCTCTCTCTCAGCTTTGGGGAGGCAAGGGAGCGGCGGAGATTTCTGAGATTGGGAATGGCAACGGGCGAGTGGGCCAACTGCCCTTGTTTCCTCTGCTTATAAAGGGGAGGGGGCGGACGTTCCGCATTTCCAAATAAAGAAGCCCCCACGATCTCTCCCACGACGCCGCATTCAACGCGTGCCGTTCGGGGAGGGCGCGGTGGATACGGAGTGAGATACGGCGTAACCTAGGCCGCGCGTGCCCGTGCCCTGTTTTGGGCCTGGCCCAACAGCGCTCTGCACCGTGTATGGCCCAGGCCCGGGGGCTCCTGTCGGTGTACTAGAGTAGGGGTACCCTAGTATCCCGAACTTGTGCACGGGCAGTCGCAGCATCCCGTGGCAAGGCTTGACGGGTGACCGCCAAGATCCTCCGTGGTTCCTTTGGAGCCATTCAAGAACAAAGTGTCCAAGTCAAGAAGACAAGACCCCGGCAAGAGGAGCTTGCCAGGAAGGCTAACAAAAGCATCCCAAGACCCCGGCAAGAGGAGCTTGCCGGGAAGGCCACTCAAGGCATTTCAAGGAACTTGCCGCGGCGCACCACGCGTTCCGGCAAGACCCGGTGAGCGACAAGCTCCCTGACACGACAAGACAACGACCGCGGCAAGGCGCTTGCCGCGGCAAGCCACCTCTCCGCGCCCGCGCTCCAGCACATCCACCAACGTGTCGCTCTGGGGCCCTTCTAGGGGTACGTGGCGGAAGGCTGTGCAGCTAGGGGCGTGCGGTGGCAAGCGGCGCTGACAAGATCGCCATCGTGGCGAACGGTGGCGTCCCTAGCGGTCCCTTTTTGCACTGTTTAGGTGACACAGACGGGCATTTAAGGCCCTTGTCCCCTGCCGTCAGGGTTAGGTATGATACACTGTAGCAGGTAGCTGTGCCTACCACAGCACCTTTCCATTTTTGCCCTTTACCTCCGTTGCCACCTGTCGGTAACCCCTTGAGCATATAAAAGGAGGCCCGTGTGCAACGTAGAGGGGGGTTAGCCAGTTCGAACACTCACGCTCGGTCTCGCTAGCTGCTGGTGTGTACTGTAGCACTCGGCGCTCCCGAGCTAGAAATCAATACAAACCACAAAGCAGGAGTAGGGTTTTACGCATCCGTGCGGCCCGAACCTGGGTAAATCGCTCGCGTGCATTGCTTCGATTTGCTCTTTGCGCAACCTCCGCCCCTGCCAAACCGAAAGGGACCCGGTCCGCCGGTCCCATAGGTGCCCATGGATCAGTACCCCGGCATATGCCCATTGCGACAACTATAAAAGGATGGACGAGCTTGGAATGAGTAAATGATACGTCCATTTTGCATCATGCTTCTATATCGATATTTATTGCATTATGGACTGTTATTTCATTTTATGTCACAATACTTATGGCTATTCTCTCTTATTTTACAAGGTTTACATAAGGAGGGAGAATGCCGGCAGTTGGAATTCTAGGCTGGAAAAGGAGCAAATATTAGAGACCTATTCTGCGCAACTCCAAAAGTCCTGAAACTCCATAGAACATCTTAAAATAAATAAGGAAAAATCCTCGCCAAAGATGAAGGACAGGGGGCCCACACCATTCTCATGAGGGTGGGGGGCGCGCCCCCCTAGGGCGCGCCCCCCTACCTCGTGGGCCCCCTGGTGGATCTCCAACGTCCATCTTCTCCTATATGAGGTCTTTCGATGAAAAACAAATAAGGAGGAACTTTTCGGGACGAGACTCCGCCGCCACGAGGCGGAACCTTGGCGGATCCAATCTAGAGCTCTGGCAGAGCTGTTCTGCCGGGGATACTTCCCTCCCGGAGGGGGAAATCATCACCATCGTCATCACCAACGCTCCTCTCATCGGGAGAGGGCAATCTCCATCAACATCTTCACCAGCACCAACTCATCTCCAAACCCTAGTTCATCTCTTGTATCCAATTCTTGTCTCAATGTCCGAGATTGGTGCTAGTAGGTTGCTAGTAGTGTTGATTACTCCTTGTAGTTGATGCTAGTTGGTTTATTTGGTGGAAGATCATATGTTCAGATCCTATATGCATATTATTACCCCTCTGGTTATGAACATGAATATGCTTTGTGAGTAACTACGTTCGTTCCTGAGGACAAGGGAGAAGTCTTGCTATGAGTAGTCATGTGAATTTGGTATTCGTTTGATATTTTGATAAGATGTATGTTGTCTAGCCTCTAGTGGTGTTATGTGAACGTCGACTACATAACACTTCACCATTATTTGGGCCTATAGGAAGGCATTGGGAAGTAATAAGTAGATGATGGGTTGCTAGAGTGACAGAAGCTTAAACCCTAGTTTATGCGTTGCTTCGTAAGGGGCTGATTTGGATCCACATGTTTCATGCTATGGTTAGGTTTACCTTAATACTTTTGTTGTAGTTGCGGATGCTTGCAATAGAGGTTAATCATAAGTGGGATGCTTGTTCAAGTAAGAACAGCACCCAAGCACCGGTCCACCCACATATCAAATTATCAAAGTATCGAACATGAGTCATATGAACGTGATGAAAACTAGCTTGACGATATTCCCATGTGTCCTCGGGAGCGCTTTTCCTATTATAAGAGTTTGTTCCGGCTTGTCCTTTGCTACAAAAGGATTGGGCCACCTTGCTGCACTTTATTTACTTTTGTTACTTGTTGCTCGTTACAATCTACCTTATCACAAAACTATCTGTTACCACTTATTTCAGTACTTGCAGAGAATACCTTGCTGAAAACCGCTTATCATTTCCTTCTGCTCCTCGTTGGGTTCGAGACTCTTACTTATCGAAAGGACTACGATAGATCCCCTATACTTGTGGGTCATCAAGACTCTTTTCTAGAGCCGTTGCCGGGGAGTGTAGTGCCTTTGGTAGGTGGAATTTGGTAAGGAAAAATTTATATAGTGTGCTGAAATTTACTGTCACTTGTTACTATGGAAAGTAATTCTCTGAGGGGCTTGTTCGGAGTATCTTCACCCCGACCAGTAGAGCAAAGAGTTGCTCCTCAACCTACTGAACCTATTGAAAATGAAATTCCTTATGAGTATCCTTCGGGTATGACAGAAAAACTGCTAGCTAACCCTTTTACAGGAGATGGAACAAAGCATCCTGATGAGCACTTAATATATGTGGATGAAGTTTGTGGATTATTTAAGCTTGCAGGTATACCTGATGATGTTGCTAAGAAGAAGGTCTTCCCTTTATCTTTGAAGGGAGACGCATTGATATGGTATAGGCTATGTGATGATATGAGATCATGGGACTATAAAATATTGAAGTTGGAATTTCATCAAAAGTATTACCCTATGCATCTTGTTCATCGTGATCGCAATTATATATATAATTTCTGGCCTCGCGAAGGAGAAAGCATTGCTCAAGCTTGGGGAGGCTTAAATCAATGTTATATTCATGCCCCAATCATGAGCTCCCGAGAGAAATAATTATGCAAAGTTTTTATGCTCGGCTTTCTGAAAACAATCGCACCATGCTCGATACTTCTTGTGTTGGCTATTTTATGATGAAGACTATTGAATTCAGATGGAATTTACTAGATAGAATTAAACGCAACTCTGAAGATTGGGACCTCGACGAAGGTAAGGAGTCAGGTATGACACCTAAGTTTGATTGTGTTAAGTCTTTTATGGATACCGATATTTTCCGTAAGTTTAGCACTAAATATGGACTTGACTCTGAGATAGTAGCTTCTTTTTATGAATCTTTTGCTACTTATGTTGATCTCCCTAAGGAGAAGTGGTTTAAATATCATCCTCCCATAGAAGTAAAAGTAGCTGCACCTATTAAAGTTGAAGAAAAGACTGTCACTTATAATGATCCTATTGTTCCTACTTCTTATGTTGAGAAACCACCTTTCCCTGTTAGAATAAAGGATCATGCTAAAGCTTCAACTGTTGTTCGTAAAAGCAATATTAGAACTTATACACCTCCTGAACAAGTTAAAGTAGAACCTAATATTGCTATTGTTAAAGATCTCTTGTCTGATAATATTGATGGGCATGTTATTTAGTTCGAAGGTGAAACCGCTAGAATTGCTAAACCTTGTGCTAAAGATAAACATAGACCTATGGTAGGCGTGCCTGTTATTTCTGTTAAAATAGGAGATCATTGTTATCATGGCTTATGAGATATGGGTGCTAGTGCCAGTGTTATACCTCATGACTTATACAAAGAAATTAAGAATGAAATTGCACCTGTTGAGTTAGAAGATATTGATGTGACAATTAAACTTGCCAATAGAGATACTATTTCACCAATTGGAATTGTTAGAGATGTTGAAGTCTTGTGTGGGAAAACTAAATATCCTGCTGATTTTCTTGTTCTTACTTCTCCGCAAGATAGCTTTTGTCCCATTATATTTGGTAGACCCTTCTTAAATACTGTCAATGGTACCATAGACTGCACAAAGAATGTTGTTACTATTGGCTTGGATGATATGGTTCATGAGTTTAATTTCTCTAAATTTAGTAAACAACATCGTGAGGAAGAATTATCTAGTAAGGATGAAATTATTGGTTTTGCTTCTATTGCCGTACCTCCTAGTGATCCTTTAGAACACTATTTGCTAGACCATGAAAATGATATGTTCATGAATGAAAGAAGGGAAATAGGTGAAGTATTCTTTAAACAGGAACCTATTCTGCATCACAACTTGCCTGTTGAAATCCTAGGGGATCCTCCTCCACCCAAGGGTGATCCCGTGTTTGAGCTTAAACCGTTGCCTGATAATCTTAAATATGCTTATCTTGATGAAAATAAGATATATCCTGTTATTATTAGTGCTAACCTTTCAGAGCATGAAGAAGAAAGATTATTGAAAACTCTGAAGAAGCACCGTGCGGCTATTGGATATACTCTTGATGATCTTAAGGGCATTAGTCCCACTTTATGTCAACATAAAATAACTTTGGAAGCAGATGCCAAACCAGTTCGTGATCCTCAACGACGTCTGAATCCTAAAATGAAAGAAGTGGTAAGAAAACAAATACTCAAGCTTCTGGAGGCAGGTACAATTTATCCCGTTGCTGATAGTGAGTGGGTAAGTCCTGTCCATTGTGTCCCTAAGAAGGGAGGTATTACTGTTGTTCCTAATGATAAAGATGAATTGATTCCACAAAGAATTATCACAGGTTATAGGATGGTAATTGATTTCCGCAAATTAAATAAAGATACTAAGAAAGATCATTACCCCTTACCTTTTATTGATCAAATGCTAGAAAGATTATGCAAACATACACACTATTGCTTTCTAGATGGTTATTCTGGATTCTCTCAAATACCTGTGTCGGCTAGAGAACAATCAAAGACTACTTTTACATGCCCTTTTGGTACTTTTGCTTATAGACGTATGCCTTTTGGTTTATGTAATGCACCTACTAACTTTCAAAGATGCATGATGGCTATATTCTCTGACTTTTGTGAAAAGATTTGTGAGGTTTTCATGGATGACTTTTCCATCTATGGTTCCTCTTTTGATGATTGCTTGAGCAATCTTGATCGAGTTTTGCAGAGATGTGAAGAAACTAATCTTGTCTTGAATTGGGAAAAGTGCCACTTTATGGTTAATGAAGGTATTGTCTTGGGGCATAAAGTTTTTGAAAGAGGTATTGAAGTTGATAAAGCCTAGGTTGATGCTATTGAAAAGATGCCATGTCCCAAGGACATCAAAGGTATAAGAAGTTTCCTTGGTCACGCCGGATTTTACAAGAGGTTCATTAAGGACTTCTCAAAAATTTCTCGGCCTCTGACTAATTTATTGCAAAAAGATATACCATTTGTCTTTGATTATTATTGTGTAGAAGCATTTGAAATACTTAAGAAAGCATTAGTCTCTGAACCTATTGTTCAGCCACCTGATTGGAATTTACCCTTTGAAATTATGTGTGATGCTAGTGATTATGTTGTAGGTGCTGTTCTAGGGCAAAGAGTTGATAAGAAATTAAATGTTATTCATTATGCTAGTAAGACTCTAGACAATGCTCAAAGAAATTATGCTACTACTGAAAAAGAGCTTTTAGCAGTTGTATTTTCTTGTGATAAGTTCAGATCTTATATTGTTGATTCTAAAGTAACTATTCAAACAGATCTTGCTGCTATTAAATATCTTATGGAAAAGAAAGATGCTAAACCTAGACTTCTTAGATGGGTTCTCTTGCTACAATAATTTGATTCGCATATTGTTGATAGAAAGGGAGCTGAGAACCCCGTTGCAGACAACCTGTCTAGGTTAGAAAATATTCTTGATGACCCACTACCTATTAATGATAACTTTCCTGATGAGCAATTAAATGTTATAAGTACTTCTCGCAGTACTCCATGGTATGCTGATTATGCTAATTATATTGTTGCTAAATTTATACCACCTAGATTCACATACCAACAAAACAAAAAGTTTTTCTATGATTTAAGACATTACTTTTGGGATGATCCACATCTGTATAAAGAAGGAGTAGATGGTGTTATTAGACGTTGTGTACCTGAGCATGAACAGGAACAGATCCTACGCAAGTGTCACTCCGAGTCTTATGGAGGACACCACACTGGAGATAGAACTGCACATAAGGTATTGCAATCTGGTTTTTATTGGCCTACTCTCTTCAAGGATGCCCGTCAATTTGTGTTTTCTTGTGATGAATGTCAAAGAATTGGTAATATTAGTAGATGTCAAGAAATGCCTATGAATTATTCACTTGTTATTGAACCGTTTGATGTTTGGGCTTTGATTATATGGGACCTTTTCCTGCCTCTAATGGATACACACATATTTTAGTTGTTGTTGATTACGTTACTAAGTGGGTAGAAGCTATTCCAACTAGTAGTGCTGATCATAACACCTCTATTAAAATTCTTAAAGAAGTTATTTTCCCGAGGTTTGGAGTCCCTATATATTTAATGAGTGATGGTGGTTCACACTTTATTCATGGTGCCTTACATAAAATGCTTGCTAAATATGATGTTAATCATAGAATTGCATCCTCTTATCACCCACAGTCTAGTGGTCAAGTAGAATTGAGCAATAGAGAGCTCAAATTAATTTTGCAAAAGACTGTTAATAGGTCTAGAAAGAATTGGTCTAAGAAACTTGATGATGCATTATGGGCTTATAGAACTGCATACAAAAATCCTATGGGTATGTCTCCGTATAAAATGGTCTATGGGAAAGCATGTCACTTACCTCTTGAACTAGAACACAAGGCATATTGGGCTATTAAAGAGCTCAACTATGATTTTAAACTTGCCGGTGAGAAGAGGTTATTTGATATTAGCTCACTTGATGAATGGAGAACCCAAGCTTATGAAAATGCCAAGTTGTTTAAAGAAAAAGTTAAAAGATGGCATGACAAAAGGATACAAAAGCGTGAGTTTAATGTAGGTGATTATGTATTGTTATACAACTCTCGTTTAGGATTTTTTGCAGGAAAACATCTCTCTAAATGGGAAGGCCCCTACGTCATCGAAGAGGTCTATCGTTCTGGTGCCATAAAGATCAACAACTTCGAGGGCACAAATCTGAAAGTGGTAAATGGTCAAAGAATTAAACATTATATCTCAGGTAATCCCATAAATGTTGAAACCAATATTATTGAAACCATAACCCCGGAGGAATACATAAGGGACACTTCCCGGAGCGTTTCAGACTCCGAAAAGGAATAGGTATGTGGTACGGTAAGTAAACCGACTCCAAAACAATTTTTAAGGCAATATTTCTCTGTTTTGGAATATTTAGAAAAATAGAAAAATAAGTAGCAGTCCGGGAAGGACACGAGGGCCTCACAAGGGTGGTGGGCGCGCCCCCTACCTCGTGAGCACCTCGTGTGCCTTCCGGACTCCGTTTTCTTGCACGTTACGTATTTTGTTCGGTAAAAATTCATTATATATTCTCCCGAAGGTTTTGACTCCCGTATCACGCAAAAATCTCCTGTTTTTGTTTTGAGCTGTTTTTCTGACAGATCTAGGTTATCATGACGGCCCCAAGCACCTCCAAGGACAAGTTCTTCGAGAAGGTCATCAACCCTTACCTCGCGGAGGTGCTGCGACACCCTCAAACCATTGAGTTGCGTGATGGGTTGCTGCACATCCGCGATGAAGAGGGACCAAAGGGGACCGGAAGCTTAGAGACGAGGCTCGAAGCATTGGAGCAACAAGTTTTCAAGTGCCAGGGGATGGTGGAGCGTGGAATCAACGCTAGCCACACGATGCTCGTGGAATTCACTAACAACTACAAGCTAGATGCCAAGAACACCGAGGAAGCCATCTTCAAGCTATATGAGAAGATCGAGCACCTCCAAGCCCAAGTCTATGACCTTCAAAACCAAAACTGTGAGTATGAATATAGATTCAAAAGAATGAGTTTGGCTGCAGATTTGAGGATTCCGGAGACTCGATCTTCTTTCTATGATGGTGAACCTATGCCTTGGAAGATGGATGACAAGCCCGCATCATCAACAACACCTCCACCGTCTCCTCCAACAAAGAAGAATTGAGTATCTGGGTATGGGCACTCCCCTTGGCAACTACCAAGCTTGGGGGAGGTGCCCCGGTATCGTATCACAATCACAACTCTTATTTTTACCGTTTTTCTTAGTTCGATCCTATTAGTAGTATCTTGATCTAGTAGAATAAAGTTTATGGCATGATCTAGTTCTGAGTTTTGCTTTATGATCCCTCTATGTAATCGAGTCCGTGAGCTATATATAATAAAGATTAGTGTTGAGTCAAGGGCTTGATTATTTTGCCATGATCTTGGGTGAATAAAAGAAAAGAGAAAAGAATAAAAGAAACAAAAAGTTCATATTGATCTTATTGAGAGTAATGACTTCACATAGAAAGAGTATGATGATTAAAAGTTGTTGGGAGTTGGCAGACATAGCTTTGGTCATTGTTGCAATTAATAGGAAGTAATAAGGAAAGAGAAGTTTTCACATATAGATATATTATCATTGACATCTTTTATGATTGGGAGCACTCATTAAAATATGACATGCTAAAGAGTTGATGTTGGACAAGGAAGACAACGTAATGAGTTATGTCTTTCTTATATCTGAGATAAAGTATGTTGTCATGGATCCTCTAACTTGTTGAGCTTGCCTTTCCCCCTCATGCTAGCCAAATTCTCAGCACTAAGTAGAAATACTACTTGTGCTTCCAAATACCCTTAAACCAGTTTTGCCATGAGAGTCCACCATATCTACCTATGGATTGAGTAAGATCCTTCAAGTAAGTTGTCATCGGTGCAAAGTAATAAAAATTGCTCTAAATATGTATGATTGATTGGTGTGGGAGAAATAAGCTTTATACGATCTTGTGATGTGGAAGTAATAAAAGCGACGGACTACATAATAAAGGTTCATATCACAAGGGGCAATATAAAGTGACGTTCTTTAGCATTGAGATTTTATATATCCAACCATAAAAGCGCATGGCAACCTCTGCTTCCCTCTGCAAGGGCCTATCCTTTATTATTATCTTCTACCTTATGCAAGAGTCATGGTGATCTTCACCTTTTATTTTTTATTTTATGCTTTGGCAAGCTCAGCATGTTGGAAAGAACATGATATATATATATATCTAATTGGATGTAGGGGAGCATGAACCATTATTGTTGACATTACCCTTGAGGTAAAAGGTTGTGGGGCAAAACTATAAGCCCCTATCTTTCTCTGTGTCCGATTAAAACTCCGTAACCACAAGTATCGCGTGAGTGTTAACAATTATGGAGGACTAAATGATAGTTGAGTATGTGGACTTGCTTTTTAGCTGTGACATGGACTCTTTCCGAGTTATGATAAATTGCAATTGCTTCAATGACTGAGCTTATAGTTTGTCAGAGCCCGATAAGGTTTATGATTTATACTTTTGCATTGTGAATAGATCATCACTTGAACATAAGTAATCATATGACAAAATCTATATATGTTGCTATTATGAGAATAATCATGATGCCTTCATGTCCGTATTTCATTTTTATCGACGCCTCTACCTCTAAACATGAGGACATATTTATTGTTATCGGCTTTTCGCTTGAGGACAAGCGAGGTCTAAGCTTGGGGGAGTTGATACGTCCATTTTGCATCATGCTTATATATCGATATTTATTGCATTATGGACTGTTATTTCACTTTATCTCACAATACTTATGGCTATTCTCTCTTATTTTACAAGGTTTACATAAGGAGGGAGAATGCCGGCAGCTGGAATTCTGGGCTGGAAAAGGAGCAAATATTAGAGACCTATTCTGCGCAACTCCAAAAGTCCTGAAACTCCACGGAAAATCTTAAAATAAATAAAGAAAAATCCTCGCCAAACATGAAGGACAGGGGGCCCACACCCTTCTCACGAGGGTGGGGGGCGCCCCCCCTAGGGCGCGCCCCCTACCTCATGGGCCCCCTGGTGGCTCTCCGACGTCCATCTTCTCCTATATGAGGTCTTTCAATTATAAAAAAATAAGGAGGAACTTTTCGGGATGAGACTCCGCCGCCACGAGGCGGAACCTTGGCGGATACAATCTAGAGCTCCGGCAGAGCTGTTCTACCAGGGATACTTCCCTCCCGGAGGGGGAAATCATCACCATCGTCATCACCAATGCTCCTGTCATCGGGAGAGGGCAATCTCCATCAACATCTTCACCAGCACCATCTCATCTCCAAACCCTAGTTCATCTCTTGTATCCAATTCTTGTCTCAAAGTCCGGGATTGGTGCTAGTAGGTTGCTAGTAGTGTTGATTACTCCTTGTAGTTGATGCTAGTTGGTTTATTTGGTGGAAGATCATATGTTCAGATCCTATATGCATATTATTACCCCTCTGAGTATGAACATGAATATGCTTTGTGAGTAATTACGTCCGTTCCTGAGGACAAGGGAGAAGTCTTGCTATGAGTAGTCATGTGAATTTGGTATTCGTTTGATATTTTGATAAGATGTATGTTGTCTAGCCTCTAGTGGTGTTATGTGAACGTCGACTACATAACACTTCACCATTATTTGGGCCTAGAGGAAGGCATTGGGAAGTAATAAGTAGATGATGGGTTGCTAGAGTGACAGAAGCTCAAACCCTAGTTTATGCGTTGCTTCGCAAGGGGCTGATTTGGATCCACATGTTTCATGCTATGGTTAGGTTTACCTTAATACTTTTGTTGTAGTTGCGGATGCTTGCAATAGAGGTTAATCATAAGTGGGATGCTTGTTCAAGTAAGAACAGCACCCAAGCACCGGTCCATCCCACATATCAAATTATCAAAGTATCGAACGTGAATCATATGAACGTGATGAAAACTAGCTTGACGATATTCCCATGTGTCCTCGGGAGCGCTTTTCCTATTATAAGACTTTGTTCCGGCTTGTCCTTTGCTACAAAAGGATTGGGCCACCTTGCTGCACTTTATTTACTTTTGTTACTTGTTGCTCGTTACAATCTACCTTATCACAAAACTATCTGTTGCCACTTATTTCAGTACTTGCAGAGAATACCTTGCTGAAAACCGCTTATCATTTCCTTCTGCTCCTCGTTGGGTTCGACACTCTTACTTATCGAAAGGACTACGATAGATCCCCTGTACTTGTGGGTCATTAGTAAACAAGTGTAGAAGTTTGGTTTTATGACTGGTTATATGGTCTGGACATTTCATGGTGAGTTTGCCCAACTTCCCAGATCCGAGGTGGTTCATCGTCGCACCGACGAGCATGGTATTGGGATGGAAGACATGGTGCAAAACTTTTATGATGCTCGGGACTCGGACGATGAGATGGAGGAATCTCCAAAGGCCTTCAATGATATGTTGGAGTCTTCAAAACATCCTCTCCATGAGCACACTGAGCTTTTTCAGCTGGATGCCATCTCACAAATAATGGCTCTGAAGGCTCAATTCAACTTGGGCAGAGAATGCTACGATGTGATGATGACAACATTTGGACGTTTTATACCCAAAGGCCATGTACTACCTGCAAACCTATACCAGTCAGACAAAATCCCCCGTGCTCTTAAGATGCCCTATGAGAAGATACATCCCTGTGAGAAAGGATGTGCCTTATGTAGGCTTTAGTATGAGGACTTGAACTATTGTCCCATTTGCAAGTAAACCAGGTATGTTGTGGTAGACAATGGTATGGGTGAGAAGACGCAGACCAAAATCCCCGTTAATGTTCTTCGGTATATGCCAATCATACCAAGACTTCAATGTATTTTCATGGTTTAAGAGACGGCCAGACTGATGACATGGCACAAAATGGGCAAAAGAACCCAACTAGATGCAGACGGGAAGCTGATGATGGTGCACACATTGGACGGTGAAGTGTGGAAGCACTTCCATGCATTACTTGAGAAAAAAGAGGCAGATCCAAGGCATCCTCGAGTCGCCATCGGCACCGGATGGGTTCAGTGTGTTTGGGTCTGACAGCAGCCCAATACAATTGTTGGCCAATATTTGTCATTCCACTCAATCTCCCCCCGGACAGATTATGCAAAGAAAGAACATTTTCCTGACGTTGATAATTCCAGGGCCCGACTATCTGGGGAAGAATATGAATGTGTACATGCAGCCGCTAAAGGACAAAATGCAATAAGCCTGGGATAATGGGTTCAAGACATACGACGCATTTAGCAAACAGAACTTCATAATGCGTGTCTGGTACATGTACTCGACTCATGACTTGCCGGCGTATGCGCTATTCATTGGCTGGTGTGTGCATGAAGGTTCCTGTGCCCCTCATGCAAGGGAGCTCTTCAGTTTCGTTGGCTTCAGGCTGGTCGCAAGTTTTCTTGCTTTGACTTGCATAGACAGTTCCTGGATCCTCGCCATAAGTTTAGGAAAGACAAGAAGAACTTCATCAAAGGTAGAGTTGTCAAAAACTCTGCACCACTGATACGCCTCCAACGTATCTATAATTTTTATTGTTCCATGCTGTTATATTATCATTCTTGGATGTTTTATAACCATTTTATAGTCATTTTATATCATATTTTGGTACTAACCTATTGACATAGTGCCAAGTGCCAGTTGTTGTTTTTGCATGTTTTTTACATCACAGCTAATCAATACCAAACGGAGTCCAAACACAGTGACACTTTTTGTGAATTTTTTGGACCAGAAGACATCCAATGGGCCAGAGAAGCACCTAGGGGTGCTCCGAGGGAAGCACAACCCACCAGAGCGTGCCTAGAGGCCCAGGCGCGCTCTGGTGGGTTGTGCCCACCTCGGGTGCCCCCCGAACCGCCTCTTTGCTCTATAAATACCCCAATATTCCATAAAACCAAGGGGAGTCGATGTAAATCAATTCCAGCTGCCGCAGAATCCAAAACCACCAGATCCAATCTAGACACCATCATGGAGGGGTTCACCAATTCCATTGGCGCCTCTCCGATGATGCGTGAGTAGTTCTTTGTAGACCTTCAGGTCCGTAGTTAGTAGCTAGATGGCTTCCTCTCTCTCATTTGATTCTCAATACAATGGTCTCTTGGAGGTCCCTATGGTGTAATTCTTTTGCGGTGTGTTTGTTGGGATCCAATGAACTTTGAGTTTATGATCAATCTCTTTTTATCCATGAAAGTTATTTGAGTTTCCTTGATCTCTCATATGTGATGTCTACTACGCAACTTTATTCTTATAGACTCGTGTTGGGCCTCCAAGCGCAGAGTTTTGTAGGACAATAGCAATTTTCCCTCAAGTGGATGACCTAAGGTTTATCAATCCGTGGGAGGTGTAGGATGAAGATGGTCTCTCTCAAACAACCCTGCAACCAAATACAAGAAATCTCTTGTGTCCCCAACACACCCAATACAATGGCAAATTGTATAGGTGCACTAGTTCGGCGAAGAGATGGTGATAGAAGTGTAATATTGATGGTAGAAATATATTTTTATAATCTGAATAAATAAAAACAGCAAGGTAGAAAATAGTAAATGGGCACAAAAATGGTATTGCAATGTTTGAAAACGAGGCCTAGGGTCCGTACTTTCGCTAGTGCGATCTCTCAATAGTGCTAATATAATTGGATCATATAACCATCCCTCAACATGCAACGAAGAATCACTCCAAAGTTCCTATCTAGTAGAGAGCATAACAAGAAATTGTTTGTAGCTATTATTTCCGATCGATCTATCCAAGAGTTTGTACTAAAATAACACCAAGTTATTCTTTCCGATCGATCTATCAAGAGTTCGTACTAAAATAACACAAGTTATTCTTTTCGATCGATCTATCAAGATTTCGTACTAAAATAACACCAAAGAAAATTCATATTCATAATACTCAATCCAACACAAAGAACCTCAAAGAACCTCAAAGAGTGCCCCAAGATTTCTACCGAAGAAACAAAAGACGAGAACGTGCATCAACCCCTATGCATAGATTAACCCAATGTCACCGCGGGAATCTGCAAGTTAAAGGCAAAACACATATCAAGTGGATCAATATGATACCCCATTGTTACCACGAGTATTCATTTGCAAGAGATATATCAAGTGCTCTCAAATCCATAAAAGTATTCAATCCGATAAAACAAAATCTCAAAAGGAAAACTCAATTCATCATAGGATAGAGAGGGGAAAACACCATATGATCCAACTATATTAACAAAGCCCGCGATACATAAAGATCGTGACATCTCAAGAACACGAGAGAGAGAGAGAGAGAGATTAAACACATAGCTACTGGTACAAACCCTTAGTCCCGAGGGTGGACTACTCCCTCCTCATAGTGGTGGCTGCCAGGTTGATGAAGATGGCCACCGGAGACAATTCCCCCCTTCGGCAGGGTGCCGGAAAGGGTCTAGATTAGTTTTCGGTGGCTACAGAGCCTTGCGGCAGGGGAACTTCTGATCTAAGTTAACCCCGAGGGTTTCTGGAATTTTTGGGAATTTATAGGGTAAAGAGAGGTTACAGGAGGCCACCGAGGTGGGAACAACCCACTTGGGTGCGCCTGGGCCCCCATGCGCGCCCTGGTGGGTTGTGCCCGCCTCGGGGCACCCCCAGGTGCTTCTCTGGCCCATCCCGGGTGTTCTGGTCCATAAAAAATCTCCAAAAAGTTTGCCGGTGTTTGGACTCCGTTTGATATTGATTTCCCGCGATGTAAAAAACAAGGAAAAAACAGCAACTCGCACTGGGTCAATAGGTTAGTCCCAAAAAATGATATAAAGTTGCTATAAAATGATTGTAAAACATTCAAGAATGATAATATATCGGCATGAATACTTCATAAATTATGGATATGTTGGAGACGTAGCAGCATCCCCAAGCTTAATTCCTACTTGTCCTAGAGTAGGTAAATGATAAAAGAAAGAATTTATGAAGTGTGAATGCTAGCAAAGTGCATAAATATTATCAATGATAATTTCAATCACTTTTCCTAGCATCATGACAACAACTCTTTCTTATAAAATTTCTCATGTTTACAGTAGCAACCAATTCAAATGTTAAGGTTCAAACAATGAATTCTCTTGAAACTCAACAACCTATGTTCTCAGTCACCAAGCAATTGCAATTCAACTTATTCAGCAGAGTCTAAGTAAGAGCTCCACATACTCAACCATCATATAGTCTTCTATGATTGCTAACACTCACCGCATACACATGAGCAAAACGTTTCAACCGGACACATAGAATGATAGGGGCTTATAATTTCGCCTCCAAACGTATTCACCTCAAGGGTGGTGTCAAGAATAATAACTCATGCTACCCATATCCAACTAGATATATGTGCCTAGATCTTTCCTCACCACATGATGCTTGCCAAAAGAGAAAAATAAAAAGGAATAGAGAGAAGAACTTTGACTCTTTGCATAAAAGTAAATACATAAAAGGAAAAGATAGGCCCTTCGCAGAGGGAAGCAGAGGTTGCCATGCGCTTATTTGTTTGTATGACCAACCCCTTAGTGCAAAAGAACGTCACATTGTATTGCCCCTTGTGATGGCAACCTCTATTATGCATTCTGTCGCTTTTATTCTTCACCATCACAAGTTCGTACAACGCTCAATTTTCTCTTACACTAAATGATCTCACACTTTTAGAAGCAATTTTTATTGCCTTATTGCACTGATGACAACTTACTTGAAGGATCTTGCTCAATCCTTAGGTAGGTATGGTGGACTCTTGAAGATAAGATTTGGGTTTAAGGGTTTTTGGATGCACAAGTAGTATCTCTACTTGGTGCGGAATTTTTGGCTAGCAAGGATGGGGGGCAAGCACCACATGTTGAAGGATCTATGACAATATAACTTCTATGTGAATATGAACAAACATAAACCATTACGTTGTCTTCCTTGTCCAACGTCAACAATTTTGGCATATTATATTTTTATGGGGGCTCACAATCACAAAAGATTTCCATGATAGTGTATATGCATTTGAAAGTTCTCTTCCTTATACTAATTATTCGTGAATTGCTTGTATGACCAATATTGTGATTGTCAAACCTCAAAATATTTCACTTTATAAACCCAATGTGAAGCTACCACTAGGCATGATATGATTTCAACTTCATGACATTCAATTTATTCTAGAATTTACTCATAGGATATAACTGAAGTTCAAGAGTAAATGACAAGCTACTCCAATAAGATATAAATGAAGATCATGAGCATAATATTTGTTTCTCTCAAATTAATTTAAGTGAAGCAAGAGAGAATTCCTTCAAAAATACTAAAGCACACCATGCTAAAAAATATATAAGTGAAGCACTAGAGCAATTCCATAGAAAAGAGCTTCGTTGACGGGATGTGAATGCCGCTTACTTAGCCTCCCTGGCAACTTTTTGAAGACTCTATTTTATTTAAAAACTTTCAGATCTAAGTATTTTATTAAAACAACAAGCAAAAACTAAACACAATGCAATTCCAAGAATAGCACACATCATGTGAAGAAGCAAAACCTTAGGCTCAACCGATAGTAACTGCTAATTGTTGAAGAAGAAGCAGACTAAGGCATAGCCTAGTGGTGGGAAGGGGTTGATGCCTTCCCACCCACCCAGGTTCAAGGCATGGTACTTGCAATTTGGGTTTGTTGCACCAATTATACTGTATGGGGTTCCCTTACAGTATTTCTGTCAAAAAAATTTGTTGAAGAAGAAAGGTGGGATGCCTACCGGGGCATCCCCAAGCTTAGATGATTGAGACTTCTTGAATATTATCTTAGGATGCCTTGGGCATCCCCAAGCTTGAGCTTTTGTGTCTCCTTAATTCTTCCCACATCATGGTTTTCCTAAATCTCAAAAGCTTCATCCACACGAAACTCAACAAGAACTCGTGAGATAAGTTAGTATAAACCAATGCAAAAACCTTATCATTCTCTACTGTAGAAAATCACTAAAATTATTATTCAAAATTTCATACTAAATGCTTCTGCATATTTAATACTCCTATCCTCAAATAGAGTCATTAAACAAGCAAACATATGCAAACAATGCAAACATAACAACAATCTGCCAAAACAGTACAGTTTGTAAAGAATGCAAGAGTATCAATAATTCTTAAACTCCAAATATTATGAAAATTGACCACACTGTAAAAAATTTATCAGAGCTTATTTTTCAAGAAGTTTCAACATTTTATCACATTCTGACTTTTCTAGAAATTTTTGCAACAACAGTAAACTCTCTGTTTTCAAACAGCAACATGTAGACTTGTAAAATAAGCATAGTAAAGGCTATCAATGTCACTTTTATTGAAATAAAAGATGGAAAACATTATTCTAAATAACAACAAGCAAATCCTAACAAAATAAATTGACGCTCCAAGTAAAACTCATATCATGTGACAAATGAAAACATAGCTCCAAGTGAGGTTACCGATAATGTTGAAGACGAAAGAGGGGATGCTTTCCGGGGCATCCCCAAGCTTAGTTGCTTGGATCTTCATTGAATATTACCTTTTGGCGCCTTGGGAATCCCCAAGATTAGGTTCTTGTCACTCCTTATTCTCCTCATATTGATATCTCACCCAAAACTTGAAAAACTTCAATCACACAAAACTCAACGGAACTTCGTGAGATAGGTTAGTATGATAAAGAGCAAACCATTTCACTTTGGTATTGTCAAAGACAAGATTCATAATTGTTTCCACACAATTCCTAATGTAGAATATCATTTCCACAATTTATATTGAGCAATATAAGCCATGTAAATTAGAAAGCAAGCAAACTATGCATTGAAAACAGAATATGTCAAAAACAGAACAATCTGTAGTAATCTGTACTCCAACCATACTTCCGCTACTCCAAAAATTCTGAAAAATAGGAAAACCCGGGTAATTTGCCTATTAATCTTCTGAAAAAAGAATCAGCATTTTATCACGCTTCTGTTAAAAACTAGAATTGTTTTTCTGAGCGCAAAAGTTTCTGTTTTTCAGCAAGATCAAATCAACTATCACCGTAAGCCATCCCAAAAGCCTTACTTGGCACTTTATTGAAACGAAAGTAATAAAACATGATTACTACAGTAGCCTAATCATGTGAACACACAAAAACAGTAGGTAAAAGTTTTGGGTTGTCTCCCAACAAGCACTTTTCTTTAATGCCATTTAGCTAGGCATGATGATTTCAATGATGCTCGCATAAAAGATAATAATTGAAATATAACAAGAGCATCATGAAACACATGGCAAGCACATTTAAGCCTAACCCACTTCATATGCATAGGGATTTTGTGAGCAAAAAACTTACGGGAACAAGACTCAACTAGCATAGGAAGGCAAAACAAGCATAACTTCAAGATTTTCAACACGTAGAGAGGAAACTTGATATTATTGCAATTCCTACAAGCATAAGTTCCTCCCTCATAATAATTTTCAGTAGAATCATGAATGAATTCAACAATATAACTATCACATAAATCATTCTTTTCATGATCCACAAGCATACAAATTTTATTACTCCCCACATAAGCAAATTTCTTCTCATCAATAGTAGTGGGAGCAAACTCAACAAAATAACTATCATGACAGTAAAAATTAAAATCATGATGACATGTTTCATGGTTATCATTATTCTTTATAGCATACATGTCATCACCATAATCATAATAGATAGGAACTTTGTTGTTATAATCAATTGAAACCTCTTCCAAAATAGTGGATTCATCACTAAATAAAGTCACGACCTCTCCAAATCTACTTTCATAATTATTATAATAAGATTCAACACCCTCAAAAATAGTGGGATCATTAGTACCTAGAGTTGACACTCTTCGATGCCCACTTTCATCAATATAATCATCATAAATAGGAGGCATGCAACCATTATAACAAATTTGCACATCAAAACTTGGGGGACTAAAAATATCATCTTCATCAAACAAAGAATCCCCAAGCTTATGGCTTTGAATATCATTAGCATCATGGATATTCAAAGAATTCATAGTAACAACATTTCAATCATGCTCATCATTAAAATATTTGTGCAAAACATTTTATTGACTTCTTCTTCTAACAATTGAGCACAATTTTCCGAACCATCATTTTCAAGAAAGATATTATAAAGATTATCAATAATATGATGAAACCTCAACTCCATTTTATGTAGTTTCCTTTTATAAACCAAACTAGTGATAAAAAAGAAACTAAAAGATTCAATTGCAAGATCTAAAGATATACCTTCATGCACCCACCTCCCCGACAACGGCGCCATAAAAGAGCTTGATGTCTACTACGCAAATTTATTCTTGTAGAGTCGTGTTGGGCCTCCAAGTGCAGAGTTTTGTAGGACAGTAGCAATTTCCCCTCAAGTGGATGACCTAAAGTTTATCAATCCGTGGGAGGTGTAGGATGAAGATGGTCTCTCTCAAACAACCCTGCAACCAAATACAAGAAATCTCTTGTGTCCCCAACACACCCAATACAATGGCAAATTGTATAGGTGCACTAGTTCGGCGAAGAGATGGTGATAGAAGTGTAATATTGATGGTAGAAATATATTTTTATAATCTGAATAAATAAAAACAACAAGGCAGCAAATAGTAAACGGACACAAAAACGGTATTGCAATGCTTGAAAATGAGGCCTAGGGTCCGTACTTTCGCTAGTGCAATCTCTTAACAGTGCTAATATAATTGGATCATATAACCATCCCTCAACGTGCAACGAAGAATCACTCCAAAGTTCCTATCTAGTGGAGAGCATAAGAAGAAACTGTTTGTAGCTATTCTTTCCGATCGATCTATCCAAGAGTTCGTACTAAAATAACACCAAGTTATTCTTTCCGACCGATCTGTCAAGAGTTCGTACTAAAATAACACAAGTTATTCTTTCCGACCGATCTATCAAGAGTACGTACTAAAATAACACCAAAGGAAATTCATATTAATAATACTCAATCCAACATAAAGAACCTCAAAGAGTGCCCCAAGATTTCTACCGGGGAAACAAAAGACGAGAACGTGCATCAACCCCTACGCATAGATTACCCCAATGTCACCGTGGGAATCCACAAGTTGAATGCCAAAACGCATATCAAGTGGATCAATATGATACCCCATTGTCACCATGAGTATTCATTTGCAAGACATATATCAAGTGCTCTCAAATCCATAAAAGTATTCAATCCGATAAAACAAAATCTCAAAGGGAAAACTCAATTCATCACAAGATAGAGAGGGGAAAACACCATATGATCCGCCTATATTAACAAAGTCCGTGATACATCAAGATCGTGACATCTCAAGAACACGAGAGAGAGAGAGAGAGAGAAATTAAACACATAGCTACTGGTACAAACCATTAGCCCCAAGGGTAGACTACTCCCTCCTCATAGTGGTGGCCGCTAGGATGATGAAGATGGCCACCGGAGATGATTCCCCCCTCCGGAAGGGTGCCGGAAAGGGTCTAGATTGGTTTTCGGTGGCTACAAAGCCTTGTGGTAGCAGAACTTCTGATCTAGGTTAACCCCGAGGTTTCTGGAATTTTTGGGAATTTACAGGGTAAAGAGAGGGTACGGGAGGCCACCGAGGTGGGCACAACCTACCTGGGCGCGCCTAGGCCCCCAGGCGTGCCCTGGTGGGTTGTGCCCCCTCACCCCACAAGGTGCTTATCTGGCCCATCCTGGGTGTTCTGGTCCATAAAAAGTCTCCAAAAAGTTTCACGGTGTTGGGACTCCATTTGATATTGATTTCCTGCGATGTGAAAAACAAGCAAAAAACAACAACTGGCACTGGGCACTTGGTCAATAGGTTAGTCCCAAAAAATGATATAAAGTTGCTATAAAATGATTGTAAAACATCCAAGAATGATAATATATCAGCATGAATACTTCATAAATTATAGATACATTGGAGCCGTATCAATATGCGTGATTGCTTATAGCCTCGTATTTCTTCTCAGATATTTGGGTTTTGTTTGGCCTACTTGATCTATTTATCTTGCAATGGGAAGAGGTGCTTGATAGTAGGTTCGATCTTACGGTGCTCGATCCCAGTGACAGAAGGGGAACTGACACGTATGTATCGTTGCTACTAAGGATAAAATGATGGTGCCTGTTTCTACATAAATAGATCTTGTCTACATCGTGTCATCGTTCTTATTGCATTACTCCATTTCTCCATGAACTTAATACACTAGATGCATGCTGGATAGTGGTCAATGTGTGGAGTAATAGTAGTAGATGCAGGCAGGAGTCGGTATACTAATCTTGGACGTGATGCTTATATAATGATCATTGCCTGGATATCATCATGATTATTTTAAGTTCTATAAATTGCCCAACAGTAATTTGTTTACCCACCATTTGCTATTTTTCTCAAGAGAAGCCACTAGTGAAACCTACGGCCCTCGGGTCTCTTTCTCATTTTATTTGCCTTTGCGATATATTTTATTTGCCTTTTATTTTCATATCTATTAAACCCAAAAATACCTTGCTGCAATTTATTTTATTTGGCATTCGATCTATCAATATTTACAACTCTCCCATGTCTATTTGCCAATTTCTGGCACCGTTACCCGAAAGGGATTGACAACCCCTTTTACACGTCGGGTCGCAGTGGACCAAATGGTCGCCGGAGTCGACCGGACGGCCATCGCCGGCGCTCAGCGTCGCCGCCGTTGATGCTGCTGATGTGGCATCATTAAACGCTAGTTAACCCTCGCTAATACCCACAGACAACTAGGCCCCACATGGATTAATTAACAGGTTAATAAAACTGTTTAGCTAATTAAAATGCTGACATATGGGACCCACCTTTTGGATAAGATTTACACAGTCAGCATGCTGACTCGGCGCTGGGACCCGCCTGTCATACACAGGGGCTAGCTGCTGTTGTGTATAAAAAATATTTCTACTATTTTTGGAGAATTAGAATTTAATAATTAAATAAAATTTAGAGAATGTTTAAATCTTTGGAAAATCATATAAAATAATCTATAAGTCAGATGAAAATACTTTATACATGAAAGTTAATCAGAAAAATCCAGTGTATCCGTTTGTTCTATCCGCTCATCTGTCACATGCCTATAGCATGTTGAACATGGAACCGCCCCCTCTTTACATCTCTCCGAAAAATGCAAAACGATGGGAAAACATTCCCAGATGTTTTTCTTATCCGTCTGCAACGTGTAGTACTATGTTAGATCAGCCCTAGCACTGCATATTGTCATGTCCTGCATAGTGTTGCATCTGTTTGAATTATATTTATTGTTTCTTCCCCCTCTTCTCTCCGTTAGACACTGAGAACGACGCTTCTGCTGACTACAACTACACCCCTGACGCTCAGCCACTCTCAACAAAGCTTCCAGGCAAGCAAACCCCCCTTGATCATTCCGATTTCGCCCATTTCCCTTCCCTCTTATGCTTGCATTAGAACTGACACTGCTTTTGTATGATCCTATTCTAATGCATAGCCTGATTTTTCTAACCTACATTTGTTACCTTACATGCTTATCCTAAACTGCGTAGTATATGTTGGAGGGTACCTGCGAGATAATTATGTGGCACGGCCAGGCATTCTTAGCCCTTGTTGTAAGTCTATGAGACGGGGCGACAGGGTCACATGATTGTGAGTCTCTGCTCGTTACCGCGTGCTACCAAGACACTAATGTTTGGGATATGTGATCCGAGTAGGCCTCTGGCCTTTTCGCACTGACCACAACACGGGAATAAGTATGGGCACTCTATGTCGTATGTTTCTTTCGAAAGCTCACCGACGTCAGTGGTTTAGCGGCACGCACCTGGGTGGTCTGCGTAAGCACATACCTTGTATAAGGGTGTAGCCAGGACTAATCCTGGCCGTCCTCGCAACACGCTGGATTGCAGAGGATGATTGGTCCATGACCCCTTCGCATTTAGGACGTAGACCGGCGTGCTAGCCTCTCTATTGAGCCTAGGTGGGACTAAAATGTGTTGATCGGTCGAGGCTGGCCATGACCTGATGGTGTGTCCAGCCGGAGTTGATCGAGCATGTTGGGTAAGTTCGTGCACCCCTGTAGGGAAGTATTATCTATTAGAATAGTCGTGTCCACGGTAACGGACGCTCGGAGTTGTATCCCGATCGGTACAACCAGAACTGGATGCTGAGGCATGAAATGGAAATGATGGCTCCGGGTTTGCTTTCTCGCAGGGAGTCGAGGAAGTAATCTTTGTGCGATGTTACAACATACTTACTACTATTATGCTATGTTACTCTTATCTCTTTTGATGCTGCAAGATGCTTGAAGATGCTAGTCTTTGATAGGCTAGGCTTTCTCCCTTCTCTTCTGGCATTATGCAGTTCAGTCCACAGATACACCCCATTCCTTTGATAGTGATGCATATTCAGTTTAGATCTGATGTAAGTCTTGCAATTACTATGGATGAGTACTCATGGTTGCTTTGCTACCCCTTTTCCCCCCATACATGATTGTTGTGATTAGATGACGGATTCCAGGAGCGAGATGCCACCGTCGACGACTACTACTACTCCCGAGGGTGCCTACTACCATGTGGAGACCGCCAACGACCATGAGTAGCTAGGAGGCTCCCAGGCAGGAGGCCTTGCCTTTTCGATCGATGCTACTTTTGTGCTAGCCTTCTTAAGGCAAACTTGTTTACCTTATGTTATGTCTCTACTCAGATGTTGTTGCTTCCGCTGACTCATTTGTAATACAGCTTATGTATTCGAGCCCTCGAGGCCCATGGCTTGTAATATAAAGCTTCTATGACTTTAAATTTGTCTAGAGTTGTATTGTGATATCTTTCGGTGAGTCCCTGTTCTTGATCATACACATTTGTGTGTATGATTAGTGTACGATTGAATCGGGGCGTCACATAAAATGAATGACTATGCTGTTAGAGTAGCAACTAGAGGAGGTAAAATGACTCAAGAACCTCTTTATCCCAAAGGTCAGCCTAAAAGGATTGAACAAGACTCCCAAAGAATTAATACTGATGCACCTAGTCCTTCTAAAAAGACAAAGAAAAGTGATAGGACTTTGCATACTTGTAGTGAACCTGAGATAGAAATACCTTCTGAAAATAACAATGATGTCTCTATCTCTGATGCTGAAACTCAATATGGTAATGAACATTCACCTAGTGATAATGAAAATGATAATGATGATGTTCATGAAGATACTCAACCAAACAATGATAATGAACCACATAATGATGTTGAAATAGAACCAGCTGTTGATCTCGATAACCCCCAACCTAAAAATAATCGTTATGATAAGAGAGACTTTGTTGCTACAAAACATGGTAAAGAATGAGAACCATGGGCTCAGAAACCCTTTTTGAATACTGCATGGGTTGTTATTGATTGCAATAAAAGCAAAGTCACTTTTCATATCAATGCTAATGAGCATACGGTGCACTTTCCGAAGAAACAATTTCAAGTGAATGGTATTAGTGTTATTGGAAAGTCTCTTGAAAATTACTTGGAAGCTTTTAGCTTCCTCTTCCTACTGCCAAAAAGAAATATGAAATACTTATTGTTGGGGATATGCATATCCCCGTTAAGGTAACTTAGTGTTTTGCGAAAGTTCTTCGGTTTCATGCTAATCGAAAGTGGTTGTTAATAAGACATGATCAAACTTATTGATGAATTATTTTTGAGAGGCATGTGGTCAATGAATTTAGTAATCACAACCTTCTATACCCACTTTTTATTTTTAGTTAAATACAATAAATGCCATGTTTATCCTATTTTCTGAATTTTCCGTACAATAAAAAGGTGCCCAAAAATAAAAGTGCTCAGAGTGCCCTGAAATTTTGACACGTTTTTTTTCTAAATAGTTAAGTATTTTTGATGCAAAAAACACCACAGGGGGGGTGCCCCTGGTGCCCACAAGGCACCAAGGCGCACCACACCCTCAAGCCGCGCCCTGGTGGGTAGTGGGCCCCACGTGGCCCTACTCACTTATCCCTTCAATTCATATCATCACCTACCTCTAGAAAAAATCTCTCTTGGTCTCTCTCGCTCTCTCGCGTGTTCTTCCTCTCAAACCCACGGATTTCGATATCTTTGCTCGAAGCTCCGTTTTTGAAACTATTTTGGGGGATTGCTACTTGGTAAGTGACCCCTCCATTGCTCCAATTTGTTTTTGTTCTAGTGGCTTATATTTTGAGTAATTAGCTACACTTGGTGCTGCTGTAAATGAGCTTGCATGTTGAATTCTTTGAGTTCCAAGTAGTTTGAATGTTTGATATAGCCTCTAGAAATCCATATGAGTAGTTGCTATCAATCTTGTGAAGTATTGTTGATATATTTTGTGTCCCAAAAAATTCCAGAAATTGTTCGCAAATAAAAATGCACCTCTTTAGGACTTTTTCAAGGAGGAGGTCCTCTAGGGCATCATCGAGTGAGAGCTCGATACGACAGTCCTATGTTGAGCCAAGTGAAATCTCGATGTGGGATGACACTACCAAATCATGCTTATAAATATGACAAGTTTTATAAATATAATCATCACTACTTTTTATAACATAAGTATCATCACAATAATCATCATAAGTAGAAACTTTGTTCTCATCATAGATAGGAGGCGTGCAATCATCATAGAAAATTTGATCATTCGGAGGAGGGGGACTAAAAAGATCATCATCATTAAACATAGCATCCCCAAGCTTGGGACAAACATTAATTGCAGCAAATAAATTCTCAAACATGTCATTCTCATCAAACATAGCATCCCCAAGCTTGTGCCTTGTCATATCATAAGCATAATCACTCTCATCATTAATAGTATGAATAGCACCAATGGTATAACAATTGCTATCGTCATAATTTGCCAAGTTGGTGCCAAAAAGATTTCCAAGATTATAAGAAGTATCATTATCTTCCCAATCATAATCATCACAAAAAGTAATAGGCATAACAAAATCCTCATTAATAGTGCTCTCAGACATTGTTCCATAAGACAAAGAAGCAATATCATCAAGCGCATCCTCTTCCACAATTATTTTTGATTCATTTTCATGCGGCACAACAATAATAGGGGAAACATTTTTTGGCAGAGATACCTTTTTACCTCTATTCTTTCTTCTTTTCTTCTTCTTCACCACACCATGTGTGGGTTTAATTAATTTTTTCAAGCTTGTTGTTGAAGAGATTGATTAGATAGGCAGCTCCTCCTTGTTACCTGATTCATCATAATAAACACTAGGAGGGTATTGGGAAATATTTTCCCTTTCATTAGTACTCTCTTCATATTCTATTTGTTTTCTTGTCTTTAGATAGTTGGCAATATAAGTATTCTCAATGCAATTTACTGCACAAAACATATAAATTTCCTCTAGATCAAAATCAAGAAATCTCTCAAGATTAAATTGGAATACCCTCAGTTATACGTTTCATGTCTTCATACCCCAAAAGAAGACTAAGCTCTTTATGATTCTCGAGGGTAATCAAGTTACCACAATTTTTGGACACGATTTGATCATGAAACAATTTGCATTGGAGATTTAAATGACCACATTCATTCCGAAGTTCACAAGGATGGAAAAAAAATTAAATCTTTCAGCACAATCATCTAGCCTCTCTTGCAAATTTTTCATTTCTAAACATTTATATTTCTTTCAAAATCTATCTTCCCTTTTTGGTGTGCAATAGCGTTCCCAATTCACTCCGCAAAAATTGACATTCTTATAGGAGACGTCATTATCATGACTAATGCAATCATCATTAACATCATGGATATTGAAATAATTCATACTAGCAATATTGCAAGCTTGCCCATCATGCAACATTTTTATGCCATAAATTTTTGTTGAATTCTTTTTCTAGCAATTGAGCACAATTATCGAAATCCTTATTCTCAAGATAAACATTATAAAGA